>NC_061113.1:124043106-124343106 GCF_002878395.1 Capsicum annuum
GGAATTGTACCACCTTAACAGATGATTTATGAGCTTTTGAAACTAAAAATAATTTTTTAAAAATCCAACTGAGATAGATTCCGATCCATGATTTTATCACTACTTTTTACTTTGATTGAGAGAGATTCAGACCTTTTCTACACTTTTATGATGATTAAGTCTCGGAATTTACCCTGGGCAAAAGATTTATAGACTTATACTCTTTTGACCATGGTTCAAGTCCGTGCATATATATATATACACACATCTACCAATTACTAAACAAAGTAGATTGATGAAGATGATTATAATTGGAAAGACATTATGTTACTTGGATTATGTTATGACCCGAACTAGGGCCTGCCCATGACGAGTATATCAAGTCCCATATGGATCGGAGATCACCCCTGCACCTAAACAGACCATCCATAACACACCCTAATGTCGGATAAATTCTGAACATATAACAAGATAGAGTGCAACAAACTTAAGAAAATTCAAATCAACTCTATAACCACTGAACAACGATCGGCGAAACTGTAATACTCCGCATGTTTCTAAGCTAGGAAGTGAATAAGTATTCCTACATGTGAAATCTCCTATCCTATGATTCATACTAGAGTACATGACTTACAATGAATATCCTAGTGATAGGATAGCTTATGATGCATTAAGCATGTTCATACGAGTCACTTAAGGTAATACAAAATAAGAGTTTTTAAATCCATCAAGTTTTAGTGTGCAATTTTTCAAGGGTCATCTTTGAACGAGTATAAATCGATGTTAAGGTGGTATTTTGGCTGATTTAGACGCACCAAATTGTAGAGAATCGAATTAGCTTTCCAACGATACCAATTTCGCCTTAATCCAATACCCGAGCAAAAAGTTATGCCCATTTTTGTGAGAGACAGTAAGCATAGGAGATTGGTTAGGCGCCGCCTAACCCAGGCATAGGCGATTGGTTAGGAGCCGCCCAACCCAGGCATAGGCGATCACTTGGGCTCCGCCTAACCAAATTCAAGGTGTCAAAAACACTCCATCTTGAGTTATTTTAAAGGTAATTAAGTCTTTAAATACTCCTTACACGTCCCTAAACTTAACCCTATGAAGTTTATATCTTCTAAACATACTGCAACCCTATTTTCATCTCAAAGCTCATCATCCAAGAGAACTAAAGGAGAAAAACAACTAGGGTTGCATAATTAAGCTAGAACATCCGATTTCAAGGACATTCCTCCGTCAATCATCAAGAATCTTCCTTCTAAGGTATGTGTAGTGTTCATCTATGGATTCATTTCGTTCATAGAGTTCAAGAATCAATCTTTAAAATACAAAAGCTTGGTTGATTGTGGTGATACGATCATACCCATGTTGATGCTTGATTGTTTTCCTTTTTTTCATTATAAAGTATGATTTCTATATTGTTGGGTGTTGATGATCATGTTGTTGATATTGGGTGATTCCCAAGATGGAATCTTTATATGTTTTTGTAAATTCATCATATCATATGAGTTGGAAACATGTAAATTTGGTTGTTCATGATGTATAATTTGGTGATTTCACCTATGCTTAAGATGTGCATGTAAGGTATTTGATAAAATGCCTAAGGAACTAGAAATCATGCAATATAGCTAAATTGTGACTAAGTGAAGGAATCATGATATGCCCTTACGTTCCAATGACTTCTATGTTGTTAATGTGTCTTGTAAATATTGTTGGAATACTCATGAACTATTCTTATGAGATTATGCTATGTTACTTGCAAAACCTACTTATGAACAAAATGTATGATAACCATGCAATCCACATGAACTTCCATGCTATTGGTATGTGTTGCAAATATGATTATGTAATGAACATGATATTAAGATTGTGCAAGTACTTCCATGGGATATGAAATCCATTCCATGCAATAAATTGTTGATAACCATGCTTAGTAAGAGATTCCTACTTATGATATTATAAATTATGGACTCTACTCTTATGATCAGATCAGTCATGTGTGTTAGTTTTCTTCCATCGAGTCTTGGGGGCACTTGTACCCGAAAACTATAGATGTGTGCCTAGATCCATGTCATGTTTCACGATATCCAAACTCATGATATGATTCCATAGACTTCAGTCAGTCATGTGACTCAGGAAAACCTCATGATCTTAGTTAGTTGTCAGATATCAGTTATATTCCGCCAGTCAATGAAATTCAGCAAGATCAAGTCATGCACAGTCAGCTATTCATGTCCAGTCCCTCCAGATGGGATTAGAGGTTAGCACCGAGTGAACCCAAAGATGGGAACTCACCTGCCAGTTCAGGGTGTGATTCTTAGTAGCAATTCTTGTGTTCCAGAACTACATAGCCAACGTAGGTTGAGACATTTTAACCTGTCAGATTAGGGTTGATTACATGGCTTAACACGTCAGTTTAGGGTTCCCACCGTTCTCATTGAGTACCCTTCAGATAAGGATTACTCACAACTATCCTTACCAGTGGCATGGTATTGACACCCCTCCAGTCGAGGCAGAGATTGGTCCCCAGCTTAGCCATAACGGCATACACAGGGCGTGTCGGTTAAACACTACCTCCCACAGTTTCAGTATCAGTCTCAGTAAAAGAACTCAATGCGTTCTTCAGATTTCAGTATATACAGGATTGTCAGATACAGTGGTCCATGTTATCAGTTTCAGTATCAGTCATGACAGTTATCAGTAAACCATGTATTAGCTTACAAGTCATGCTATCATGTATTCATGGTCCCAATTTCTATATATGTGTGTTTGTACTCCCACATTCATATTAGTCAATCAGTGTTGTTCATGCATGAAACCCTTTATATTCAGCCTACTTTCCTCGTATACTCAGTACTCCAGTTGTACTGACGCATTTGTGCTATGGTGCTTTCTTTTTATGTTACACCATAGGTTCTGAGACACGAGCTCCAGCCCAGCAGTAGCGGTAGCATTCCAGTCGCAGAGACACAGTGAGTCCTCATTGATTCGAGGATAGTATGATATGATTCATTTATTTATTTCTTTAGTTCAGTTTTATGGAGTTCGTTGGAGACATGTTCCTTTAACTCCTTATTCAGACAGTTTAGAGGATTTCAGATTTACTTTCAGATTTACATCCAGATTTAGTGATTTTGGGTATTTTTGCCCATATGATTGTATACAGTTAAACCTTATGGCCTTACAGTTCTATGTATTCTGCATTATTATGTCATGATTTGCAGTAAACAGGTATAAATATCAGTGATGGGTTAGTTTGTGGTCCCTCGGGGTCATGAGCTCCATGTAGCATTTCGGTTCAGCAAATCAGGCTATTACAAACTTGGTATTAGAGCCTAAGGTTCAATAGAGTCCTAGGAAGTCCAAAAGCCACATCTAGTAGAGTCTTGTACATGGGTGTGTTGCGCACCACATTTATGTGCGGGAGGCTATAAGATGTTTTAGGAACTATCCCCGTTCTTCATTATTCATGTCATGCTAGTGAGCATAATCACAAGTTAAACTCTTAGTTTAATCCATTCTTCTCTTATTCCAGACCATGGCCCCAAAGAGAAGAAACTAGCCAGCTCCTCAACCCGAAGATTCTTTGGGCTAACATGTTTCCCATGCGGAGTTTAGAGCCGCATTTACCATACTTGCTTAGTCCATGGTTGCATAGAATGAACAGCCACCAGTCATTCCAGCCAATCTAGTGGCCACTCCCAAAGAAGCTAGGGTTCGGGACTTCACCTGAATGAACCCTCTATCTTTCCATGGGTCTAAGTCTGCTGATGACCATTAGGAGTTCATTGACCAAGTCTAGAATGTCACTGACATCATAGGTGCTACTTCTATTGCGAGTGCTGAGTTAGTCATCCACCAGTTACAGGATGTTGCTCATGATTGGTACAAATAGTAGAAGTCTGAGAGGTTAGATGATACAGGCCCTATCGAGTGGGAGGAATTTGCCATAGCCTTCTTAAACAGATTCATTCCCCAAGAGCTGAGGGAAGCCAAAGTTCTTGAGTTCATCAACCTCAGGCAGGGGAATATGACGGTTAGGGAGTCTTCTCTCAGATTTACTCAGCTAGCCAGGTATGCTCCTCATGTGGTTATAGACAATAGAGATAAGATGAGCAAGTTCGTGTCAGGGGTCAATGATAGCATGGTAAAAAAGTATAGATCTGTGATGCTGATCGGTGATATGACCTTAGCAAGACTCATGACCCATGCCCAGAAAGTAGAAGAGCAGAAGTTTAAGACTAGGGAAAGGCATAACAAGAGAGCAAGGTTAGGTAATTTCAACTTTGCTCACCCCGAGTCAGATGGAGGAAACCGTTTACAGTTTCACTCTAAGTCAGCCGTTCCAGCTCCTTCCTCTGCCAGCACTCCAGTGCCAAAATTTAGAGATGGCAATAGAGACAAAGTTCCAGGCTCTAAATCTCAGGGCAGTGTTAGCAGTGCCCGAACGAATTCCCTTTGCCAGACTTATGGTAAGATCCACAAGGGCATTTACAGAGACGGTAGTGATGTCTATTTTGGTTGTGGCAAACCAGTCCACATAATTAGGGAGTGTTTGCAGTCAAGTCTTCAGGGTCAGCAAAATCATTCTACAGATCAGTCCAGTTGCCCGAATCAACAGGGTGCCATTTCCAGTGCTACCAGTGGGCAACACCCAAACAAACTCTATGCTCTTCAGTCCCGAAAGGATCAGGAAAATTCTCCTGATGTCGTTACTGGTACGTTACAGAATTTCCATGTTTATGTTTATGCTTTGCTAAACCTAGGTGCATCTTTGTCTTTTGTTACTCCATACATAGCAGGCGATTTTGGAATCAGTCCCAAAGTCCTAGAAGAGCCCTTCTCAGTCTCTACCCCAGTGGGTAAAACCATCATAGCCCGGTGGGTATACAGGAACTGCCCGGTTATGATATCTCAGAAATTCACGTCAGCAGATTTAGTGGAGTTAGAGATAAATGATTTTGATATCATTCTCAGCATGGATTGGATTTATTCGTGATATGCCACAGTCGACTGCAAAAATAGGATAGTTCAGTTTCAGTTCTTGAATAAGCCCGTCCTAGAGTGGAAAGGTAGCATTTCAGTATTCAGGAGTCAACTTATTTCCTACAGTCGGGCAAGGAAAATGATTTCTAAAGGGTGTGTGTATCATCTCGTGCATGTTAAAGATTTTAGTTTTGAATATCCCAGCATCAAAACAGTCCCTGTTGTTAATGAATACTCAGATGTCTTTCCCGAAGATCTTCCAGGCATTCCTCCCGAAAGGGAAATAGACTTCGGCATAGACCTTCTTTTGGATACTCAACCTATTTCTATTCCGCCATACAGAATGGCACCAACAAACTCAAGGAACTGAAAGATCAGTTGAATGATCTCTTAGATAAGGGATTCATCAGACCCAGCATTTCCCCATGGGGTGCGCTAGTATTATTCGTGCGTAAGAAGATGGTTCTCTTAGGATGTGTATTGATTATCGTCAACTCAATAAGGTCACGGTCAAGAATAGATATCCTCTCCCAGGATTGATGATCTGTTCGACCAACTTCAGGGTGCCAGTTACTTCTCCAAGATAGACCTCAGGTCAGGCTATTATCAGCTCAGAGTTAGAGAATGTGACATTCTGACGACAACTTTTTGTACTTGGTATGGTCACTTCAAATTTTTAGTCATGTCATTTGGTCTTACCAATGCCCCTATAGCTTTTATGGATTTGATGAACCGTGTGTTTAAGTAGTACTTGGACATGTTTGTCATAGTCTTCATAGATGATATTCTGGTCTATTCTCGCATACACTGTGATCATGCAGAACATCTCAGGATTGTTCTTCAGAATCTTAGGGATCACCAGTTATTCGCTAACTTCAGTAAGTGTGAATTTTGGCTAAGATCAGTAGCATTCCTTGGCCATATTATTTCCGATGATGGAATTAGAGTAGATCCTCAGATAACCGAGGCAGTAAGAAATTGGCCCAGACCTGTATCTCCATCAGATATTAGGAGTTTCTTGGGTTTGGCTGGCTATTACAGATGGTTTGTCAAGGGTTTTTCTTCTATTACATCTCCCATGTCCAGATTGACTCATAAGAAGATTAAGTTTCAGTGGTCAGATTCATGCGAGAAGAGCTTTCAAGAGTTGAAGACTCGACTTACCTCAGCTCCAGTTCTAGCTATTCCAGATGGTTCAAACCCTTTTGTAGTCTATTGTGATGCATCCATAGTGGGTTTAGGTTGTGTCCTCATGCAGCATGGTAAGGTCATAGCCTACGCCTTCAGACATCTAAAGCCACATGAGAAGAATTATCCTACTCATGATCTTGAGTTAGCAGCGGTAGTTTTTGCCTTGAAGATTTGGAGGCATTATCTCTATGGAGTTTATGTAGATGTCTTCACAGACCATAAAAGCCTCCAGTATGTCTTTTCCCAGAAAGATCTCAATCTTTTCTAGAGAAGATGGTTAGAGCTCTTGAAGGATTACGACATGAGTGTTCTTTATCATCAGGGCAAGGCTAATATTATGGCCGACACTCTTATTTGACTCTCCATGGGTAGTATTTCTCACGTTGAGGATAGTAAGAAAAAGATAGCTCAGGAGATCCATTAGCTTGCCAAACTTGGCGTTTTCTTAGTAGATTCTTTAGAGAGTGGTGTATGTGTTCATAGTAGTTCAAAGTCATCTTTAGTTTCTGAGGTGAAAGAGAAACAAGACAGGGATCCTAGACTTGTCAAGCTCAAAGAGTCAGTTCAGAATCAGAAAGTTGAGGTTTTCTCCCAAGGAGACGATGGTGTTCTTCATTGTCAGGGTCGTCTATGTGTTCAAGGTGTAGATGAATTAAGGCAGTGAATACTTGCAGAAGCGCATGGTGCGCGATACTCTATTCATCTAGGGGCCACTAAGATGTACCGCGACATACGGGAGATCTATTGGTGGAGTGGGATGAAGAGAGATGTTGCAGAGTTTATGGATAAGTGATCTACATGTCAGCAGGTTAAGATAGAGAATCAGAAACTTAGTGGTTCCATGCAAGAGTTCACCATTCCTACTTAGAAGTAGGAAAAAGTTAACATGGACTTCGTGACAGGTTTGCCTAGAACTCGTCATCAGCATGATTCAGTCTGGGTCATTATAGATAGAATGACCAAGTCAGCTTATTTCCTTCCTGATCGTACTTCTTATTCCGCTGAGGATTATGCCAAACTATATATCAGGGAGTTAGTCAGATTACACGGTGTTCCACTATCTATCATCTCAGATAGAGGTACCCAATTCACTTCTCACTTTTGAAAAGCATTCTAAAAGGGTCTCGGTAACTAAGTCCATCTCAGTACAACATTTTGTCCTCAGACAGATGGTCAAGCAGAGAGGACCATTCAGACTCTTAAAGATATGCTAAGGGCGTGTGCAATTGACTTCAAGGGAAGTTGGGACGACCACTTGCCTTTGATTGAGTTTGCATACAACAAGAGCTATAATTCTAGTATTCAGATAGCTCCATTCGAAGCTCTCTATGGTAGGAGATATAGATCTACGATTGGTTGGTTCAAAGTTAGTAAAGCCTCGTCATAGGTCCTGACTTAGTATTCGATGCCTTAGAGAAAGTTCAGTTGATCAGAGAGAGACTCCAGGCTGCTCAGACCAGATAGAAGTGCTATGAAGATGTTCATAGAAAGGATCTCGAGTTCGAGGTCAATGAATATGTCTATCTTAAGATCTCTCCCATGAAAGGAGTGAAGAGGTTTGGAAAGAAAGGGAAACTCAGTCCCCGGTATGTCGGTCCCTTAAGAATTCTTTGTCACTTCGGTAAGGTAGCTTATGAGCTTGAGTTGCCTTCAGATCCAGCCTCAGTCCATCCAGTCTTCCATGTCTCTTTGCTAAAGAAGTGCATAGGTGACCCAACAGTTGTTGTCCCTATTCAGAGCATCGACATTCAAAACAGCCTCTCTTATAAAGAGATTATAGTCGAAATTTTAGATTATCAGACTTATAGATTGAGGAACAAAGAAGTCCCTCTAGTCAAGGTTCTTTTGTGAAATCAGTTTCATGAGGGAGCTACTTGGGAAACAGAAGCAGATATGCGTACCAAGTATCCTCACCTCTTCCCCGCCAATTCAGATCAAGCTCAAGGTAACAGTTCTCCTTAATCTTATTAAGTTTCATGTTCATGTTTTTAGTATTAACTTGGTACCTTTTAACCGTTTCATACTCAGTCATGCATTCATGTATCAGTTGTCCATGCATCAGATATGCACGAGTTCAGTATGTTTAGAATATCAGTCATGAGATCAAGTTTCAGTTCTTCATGTTCAGTTCAAGTTCTATAGTATTGTATCCCTTCTCAGTAAATTCTTATTCGAGGATGAATATTCCCAAGGGGGAGATATTGTAATACCCAGCATGTTTCTAAGCTAGGAAGTGAATAAGTATTCCTACGTGTGAAATCTCCTATCCTATGATTCATACTAGAGTACATGACTTACAATGAATATCCTAGTGACAGTATAGCTTATGATGCATTAAGCATGTTAATAAGAGTCACTTAAGGTAATACAAAATAAGAGTTTTTAAATCCATCAAGTTTTAGTGTGCGATTTTTCAAGGGTCATCTTTGAACGAGTATAAATCGATGTTAAGGTGGTATTTTGGCTGATTTAGACCCACCAAATTGTAGAGAATCGAATTAGCTTTCCAACGATACCAATTTCGCCTTAATCCAATACCCGAGCAAAAAGTTATACCCATTTTTGTGAGACACAGTAAGCATAGGCGATTGGTTAGGCGCCGCCTAACCTAGGCATAGGCGATTGGTTAGGCACCGCCCAACCCAGGCATAGGCGATCACTTGGGCACCGCGTAAGCAAATTCCAGGTTTCAAAAATACTCCATCTTGAGTTATTTTAAAGGTAATTAAGTCTTTAAATACTCCTTACACGTCCCTAAACTTAACCCTATGAAGTTTATATCTTCTAAACATACTGCAACCCTATTTTCATCTCAAAGCTCATCATCCTAGAGCACTAAAGGAGAAAAACAACTAGGGTTTCATAATTAAGCTTGAAGATCCGATTTTAAGGAAATTCCTCCGTCAATCATGAAGAATCTTCCTTCTAAGGTATGCGTAGTGTTCATCTATGTATTCAATTCGTTCATAGAGTTCAAGAATCAATCTTTAAAATACAAAAGCTTGGTTGATTGTGGTGATATGATCATACCCATGTTGATGCCTGATTGTTTTCCTCTTTTTCATTATAAAGTATGATTTCTATATTGTTGGGTGTTGATGATCATGTTGTTGATATTGGGTGATTCCCAAGATGGAATCTTTATATGTTCTTGTGAATTCATCATATCATATGAGTTGGAAACATGTAAATTTGGTTGTTCATGATGTATAATTTGGTGATTTCTCCTATGCTTAAGATGTGCATGTAAGGTGTTTGATAAAATGCCTAAGGAACTAGAAATCATGCAATATAGCTAAATTGTGACTAAGTGAAGGAATCATGATATGCCCTTACGTTCCAATGACTTCTATGTTGTTAATGTGCCTCGTAAATGTTGTTGGAATACTCATGAACTATTCTTATGAGATTATGCTATGTTTACTTGCAAATCCTACTTATGAACAAGATGTATGATAACCATGCAATCCACATGAACTTCCATGCTATTGGTATGTGTTGCCAATATGATTATGTAATGAACATGATATTGAGATTGTGCAAGTACTTCCATGGGATATGAAATCCTTTCCATGCAATACATTGTTGATAACCATGCTTAGTAAGAGATCCCTACTTATGATATTATAAATTATGGACTTTACTCTTATGATCAAGTTAGTCATGTGTGTTATTTTCCTTCGATCGAGTCCTAGGGATACTTGTACCCTAAAACTATAGCTGTGTGCCTAAATCCATGTCATGTTTCATGATATCCAAACTCATTCTATGATTCCATAGACTTCAGTCAGTCATGTGACTCAGGAAAACCTCATGATCTTAGTCAGTTGTCAGATATCAGTAACATTCTGCCAGTCAACGAAGTTCAGTAAGATCAAGTCATGCATAGTCAGTTATTCATGTCCAGTCCCTCTAGATGGGAGTAGAGGTTAGCACCGAGTGAACCCAAGGATGGGAACTCACCTGCCAGTTCAGGGTGTGATTCTTAGTAGCAATCCTTGTGTTCCAGAACTACGTAGCTAGTGTAGGTTGAGACATCTTAACCTATTAGCTCAGGGTTGATGAGGTGGATTAACACGTCAGTTTAGGGTTCCCACCATTCTCATTGAGTACCCGCTAGATAAGGATCACTCATAGCTGTCCTTACCAATGGCACGGTATCGACACCCCTCCAGTCAGGGCAGAGATTGGACCCCAGCTTAGCTATAATGGCATACACGGGGCATGACGGTTAAACATTACCTCCCATAATTTTAGTATCAGTCTCAGTAAAAGAACTCAGAGTGTTCTTCAGATTTCAGTATATACAGGACTGTCAGATACAGTTTTCCATGTTATAAGTTTCAGTATCAGTCATGACAGTTATCAGTAAACCATGTATTAGCTTACAAGTCATGTTATCACATATTCATGGTCCCAGTTTCTACATATGTGTGTTTGCATTCCGACGTTCATATTAGTCAGTCAGTGTTGTTTATGCATGAAACCCTTTATGTTCAGCCTACCTTCCTCATATACTCAGCACTCCAGTTGTACTGATGTATTTGCACTATGGTTCTTTCTTTTCATATTACACCTTAGGTTCTGAGACATGAGCTCCAGCCCAGCAATAGCGGTAGCATTCCAGTCACAGAGACACAGTGAGTCCTTATTGATTCAAGGACAGTATGATCTGATTCATTTATTTATTTCTTCAGTTCAATTTTACGGAGTTAGTTGGAGACATGTTCCTTCAACTCTTTATTCAGACATTTTAGAGGCTTTCGGATTTACTTTTAGATTTATGTCCAGATTTAGTGGTTTTAGGTATTTTCACCCACATGATTGTATTCAGTTGAACTTTATGGCCTTACATTTCCATGTATTCTGCATTATTATATCATGATTTGTAGTATACAAGTACAAATATTAGTCATGGGTTAGTTTGTGGTCCCTCGGGGTCATGAGCACCGTGTGGTATTCCGGTTTAGCAAATTGAGGTGTTACAGAAACAACCGATCGACACCGCCCAGTAACCACAATAGTCCAAACAAAGCCTTCTAAGAAATGAACCAAAATTAAATATCAATAAAGTGTCAGGCAATGCCTCAACTATAGCCAAAACAAATCCAAATAGTTAGAGACATACAAGAATGAAAAGCATAAAATGTAGACTTTCGATGTATGGAAGCTTACCACTTCTATGTCAACTCACGAGTTCAAATCCTAATCATTGAGTAGAATGAGTAGAAGTATGAATAATTCCTACATCGTGTGGGGATACAACATCCGAAGATAGCTAGCAGGGTGAATTCTAGCGTGTAGCTCAGGGATAAGGATAAAATAATTTTATGATCAACAGTTTAAAATCATTCAGCACCAATGCATATAATCAAATTCACATACATATGTATACTTCACATGACAGAATACGGAACAAGGTTTAATATGCACTTAAAACTTTAGTCTGGATTATGTAGCTCAACCATCATAACATGTACCCACGGGCTATATAGGCCCTAGCTCTCACCTCTTGGTCGGTCCCTAATGAGTATAGCCACACGAACCAGAGAATAATCTCATATATATGCACGGGGCACTCTAACATCCCAATCATATACTAAGGTGACTTAAGGACCCAATTATATGATGATTTATGAGGACTCAAACCTCCCTAATCATGAAATAATAATAAAGGGGACTCAAACCTCCCTGGTCACTTTGACCACCATGTCGGCAAATGCGGTTTCCAATATCGGTCACTCGAAACTTCACTTTCATGACTCAGCTACACAACCCTTATTAAAGCCAAATTAAAACAAGTATCACACATTTCTATTCATTGAACCATATTCCACATTAATGCATACATTGTTGGTATAGTCATACCAACTACACTTGTAAGGTACTGACAATATGCCAAAATAATTTCCATTAACTTAGGGAGAACTCCTCCCTTTATTCATCAATACAATAAGGGAGAATCACCGACTCCCTTTGTTTATTAAATTATACCATTGTATTTCAAATGCCTCTTTATATCATCCAGTAGTTCAAGACTAGTTTAATTTTACAAATTCCCATATTTCTCATAATTAAAAACTAATTTCACACTATTGGGTTGGGTTCATAACCACTTCAAAAGTTACAAGTTTAGGAAAATCACAATTTCTTAGTTCATTCACCGTACCCATGCACCCACACATTCAAAACCATAATTAAATCATGAAAATCATATATAAACCATGAGAAATATTGTTCAATTCATAAACATTCTAAACCCTCAACCTTTATTTCAAAACCATCACAAACATCTCATAATACCTTAAAACATATGATTTTAACAAATTAACAAGGAGGGAAGATTAACATAACTTAAACACCATGAAATTTGTAGAGAAATCAACCTTTAAGCCCTTAGATAACCAACTTGATAAAACCCTAACTTGACTTGATTTATGGAATTTAGAGAGCTTTCTGGAGTATTTGAGAAGTTACTTAAATTGTTTATGAGTGCTAATGACACCCTAAAGGGGTTATTAAACATGGTTTTTAATTTGGGTAAGAGGAAAAATATCCAGAATACCCTTAACTTAAAACCTGGAAAAGTGTCACCCTTGACTACGAGTCAATCAGTGACTTGTATCCACTTCTTATGACTCGTCACCATGGGTCATAACCAAAATATTCTCTAGGACCCCCATACACTATTGACCTTGTTACTCATTGGTACCACTCACAATGGAACCCTACAACTTATAGGGTTTAGAAGTAGTCAACAAATAACCTAATTTGGTAAACACAAGACATCCTACGATGTTCCCCCAATGACTCATAACAATTCCTTATGGCTCACAGTGAGCTTCTCGTACTCAAAGTAGAACTTAGCCACTAAATTTCTAATTTGGTTACGAATCCTTCCTAATGAGTTGTCATGGGTCTCTACGACTCGTACCCTTAAGTCGTACCCAAGATAGAAACTCAAACACCATTCACTGGGTACCATATGAATAGGGTCACCTGACCCATAAAGACACGTTATGACTCATCAGATGAGTCATTGCCAGGGCAGATAACTCTGGACTTAGAATATTTTTGAGAATCAAAACCTAGGGCGCTACTTATTAGTTATGGTAATATAGATTTACTTTGTATTCATTCTTGCATGTATATTGCCTATCACCAGTATACTATTTGGTCCCTATATCTATAAGCCTTGTAGGGGGTTGTATAGGTATAAGTTATGACTACTGCTTGCTGTGCGTGGTGTACTGATTGAGCCATCTGTGTTATGGGGTTGGTCTTAGGTTTTGTTTGTTTAAAATATCCAGTTACTTTATTATTATTATTATTATTATTATGAGTTTGTGATAGGTTGATTATAGATTGATATTGAGATTTGAGATATGATTATGATTCCTTTCTCTTATGATTATTTTACAATGGATAATTATCTCATGGTTAGACATTAGGGTTATAGGCCCTGATTATGCTAGCACTAGTTTCTATTATGGTTCGGAGACCTTAAAATACTAGTATGACGACCTTAGGTTCTATCTTTGAGTTAGTCTTATATATATATATATATATATATATATATATATATATATATATATATGGTATTAAGTATACACTTCTCTTTCTTTATTTATTCATGTTGTATTTCCATTCTTTGGCCTTGTAAACTACTTTATGTCATTTTTCTACCTTTTGGTTGTATATTGGCCAGCGATATATGGTACAGTGCTTAGGTTCCTGAGTATGGCTAGAATAGGATAGTTTATTCTTTTTCCTTCTTAGTTTTTATTATGATAGTTTCTTGGATATTTAGGTGTAGTTTACATTTCTACATGCATGCTATTAATTTTGCTTTATCTTTGGAGCTCATCTGGAAGTTGCCTACTGAGTATTACGTGTTGGTACTCATACTACAATTCTACAACATACAGATTATAGTAATTGTTCTCACCATTATTGTGTGCATTTTGTGGAGAAGCCATGGATTAGAAAGTTAGGGTGAGATCCTAGCATTTGAAGTATTACTATTCTCCCTCTTATTTACTAGACTAATCTCTATGTTATATTCAAAGATGGGTTGTATCCGTATATTCATTTAGTATTTCACTTTATATTCATCTTATATTCGAAGATCTTCTACTGATTCCACTAGATTTTGGGTTTGTCTTACATATATATATATATATTAGCCATTTATTATAACTATTCTGCTATCTTAATTCATTTCTCTTTGTAGTCTATTACTAGAAGTTCTAGACTACATATTAGCTTATCTACTAGTGGGTTATAATTGGTGCCAACACGACTTGAGAAATTAGATCGTGAGTAGTTCTCAAGCCAGTGTTGGGTTTATTGGTGTTCAGCAGGGTTCTCTATTAACTTAAGAGTATGAGATTAGGTTTCTTGAGTGAGCCAGACACATTTCTATATTGTATTCTTTAGAGCATGAGATGGTGCATGTATTTATTAGAGGATTATCTTTGCCACTCTATTTTCCGTTGAAGCATTAGATAGTAGCTGGGTTTTGATTATCTCAGGTTGTTGATCACATGAGGGCTGCAGACAGAGCATGTATTAAGAGTTATGGAGGTGTAGGTAAGAGGACATGTCATTAGTAATATGCTAATGGTATTCCATCTGAGAGTGAGAATCCTTCAGTAGAGGTTAACTTACTTGAACCCTGTTAGGTCTACACAGGTAGCATCTCAGATTATGAGTGTTTCTCAGTCAGTAATAGTGATCATAATGATCAAAGTTCTCGTTGAACTTTGCAGAGTATTCAATATAGGTCTTCAGGATGTGGCAGCCATTATAGACTAGGAGGGGCAACACCTTGGAGTATTTTAGAAGCCTTTTGTGATTTCAGTGAGATTAGTCATTGGTCTAGAGAGTGCTTAGATGTAAGTTGGCTATTTAGACTATATCAACATATATTCCTCGCTAGTATATAGTTTTTAAGGCATTGGTTGGTTATCTAGTTAGGGTCAGTTGGAGTTTCTCACCAGGTTAGTATATCAAGGGTTTGCTAAGGATAAAGAGAGATAGTTTATAGGTTTATATAATGTCCTCAATGTAGGATTATTAGTCCTTTAGCTTATCTAGATGAGTCTCATAGTTTTATGTCACCTTCAGTTAGAGGTAGTGCACTTGGTGCCTCAATCAGTGATTCAGATACTCAGCTCGAGTTTGGGATTTCTCAGATTCATACTCTCTTGGATTTGTAAGGCATGTGACTTTGGATTCCACAATGATAGATATGATTTTTATTTCCTGTGTTTACTTTTTTGTTTGTGTGTATTGGGTTTCTTGTACCCATTGATGATTATATGCCTTGGTAAGTTTATATTGGTTGTTGCGTGACTTGATACATAGTTAATGATTATATGACAACCCTATAAATGATTTCTTTCAGTAATGGATAGAGTAAATCGGTGTTGATATTTCATTAGGGGTATATTATTTGGGTGCGAGTCCCATTTACCTTGATATGTGGTCCTTCTTGTAGACATAGAGTGGTATTTACTTTGGTTTTAATTTATTGTACCACTTACTCTTTATGTTGATGTTTATGTTGCTGTTGTTATTACTGCCATTATTAGACGTTGATCGATCCTTACTTGGTAGATAACTAGATTAGCATTTTCTAGTTCGAATTTCCTTCATCGTGGTTTTATTTATTAGCCTAGATGGTTATCTTGGTTGGAGGATTTCACTCTTGTAGTGCAGTGAGGTTGGATGTTTTCTTCTTTGGTTGGCAAGGCTAGCTTAGTTGTTTAGTGGGTTTTGGTGAAGAAGGTAAGTTGGCCTTTTATGGTTCTGTTATGGTTTTAGAGTTGGAGATTTTGTAAGGTAGCCTATTTTTGAGATTGACTAGTTTAAGGTCCATTCTTTTGATTGACTAGTTCATCATTCGGTAGTGGTTCTGATGTTGATCTTGAGAAATCTTGGATTTTTTTTTTCAGTTTTTTTGGGTTCGCCACTTGGTAGTAGCTTTTATCTTAGTATTGGTATAGAGTTGGGTACTCCAATTTTGCTGCATTGTGGTTCTTATTCTAGTGGAGTTAAGAGTGTTGGAGATAGGTGATATTTTCTATGACCTCTTTGTTGCCGAGATGGAGTATTGGATTGACCAGTTTTTGACTAAGGTTGAATTTTTTCGATTCGCTAGAGTTTTTGACTATTACTATCACTATTGTAGCCTAGGTGAGTTCTTTACTATACTTTGATAATTCATTCCATCCAGATGATATGGAGTTGATTGATGTGCTTTTAGTCCATGGCTTATCCTTCGTGGTCATTTTGTTCTTTAGATGTGTTTCTATTTCATCTTTGACATGATCCAATTATGATATGTTTGATTTGGATAGCAAGGTCAATTTATGTATTTGTCCTTAGCTTAAACTTGTGATATCAGTTTTGGACTTAACGCCTTAGAATGGCAACTTAGAGGTCATGATGAATTTAAAGTATGGATGTTTACCCATTTATAGGGCAGTTTTGGATAGTTGGGATCGAGCAATTCAACCTGGGTGTTGAGACCGTAGTTGGAAGTTTTAAAGCATAGGTGTAACCTTCGTCTTCAAATTTTTCTCATTTGGGGGTTTCATCTTAAGGCTGGCTAAGCCTACTTCATATCTACCTATTCGGTTTTTTTTTGGTACAGATAGGTTATGGTTGATAGGTGTTCAGATAGTAGCCCTTAAGCACGGTGTTGGTTCCTTCAACTTTGACTTTGATTTTAGTTTTCATCAGATTTTTGGATGATCTACTCAACAGGAGTAGTATGCTCGAGGTGGATTCAACACAGCTTCATCCTCGATTAATAGGATATCTTGGAGAAGATAGTTCAGTGGTGAGTGCTTGTGCTTTATATGGAGAAGATAGTTCAGTGGTGAGTGCTTGTGCTTCATACTCCTGGATACCAGCGTGAGGGTCATCCAAATTGGTTGTAGCATTGGTATACATTTTAGACCTTGGTTATCTCCATTTGTGTGCCCAGGTAGCGCCTTATAAGCTTATGCTCGTGCTTTCCATTATGGATTTTTAATGGATTATCTTTAATTCTTTGAGGTCAGTGTGATAGGGTTGTATGGTTAGGACTCAAGTGACATTCTTCTTGGTTTGGACTGGATAACGGTTTTGGAAAAGAAAAAGAAGGTTGTATTTAGATATTGGAGTTGGTTTCTTGAGTCATGCATTGGTTTTTCTTTTGATTGGTTGTCTTTGCTTGGTTGTGCTGGTATTGATGTGGTATCAGTATGTTGTGACCTGGATTTATATGCTTTAACCTTCTTTGGTTCAGTTAGAGGTCAGTTGGTTATTGAGGTTGAGTTTTAAAAGTTTAAGAAGTAAAGTAAGAAGGTTCGTTAAAAAGGGCTACCTATGGCAAAATCCCTTAGAAGCATTATTTAATCATGGAGGTTATATATGGAGTCTTGCTCGGAGCATACGGGCCCAGTACCTCATCCCTTTGAGTTTTTGTGCTCCTTCTATCCGTTGACTTTCATGGATGAAAGTCCCTTTAGTAGTGGACATTATAATGACCCTCTTGGTCATTTTCTCAATTTGAATGTATTACTTGAATTTGAGCCATCCTATAATGGCTGTAGCTTCTTTTTGACTTCCTGGAACTATCTGTTCGGTTATTGGAAAGTTCATTTGGGTTTGGGGCTCATTTTCTTATTTTGGATCTTTTGCTATTTAGGATTTGGTCTCAGACTAAAACTCTTAGTAAATGACCTTAAATGTGAATTCTGATAGTGCCATCATATTTGGAAGTTGCTTTTAGTCTAGGGGGACCCTTAGTTTGGGTTTTGAGGCTTCCAAATTGGTTTTAGGCTATTGGGCAGATTATAAGAAAAATAAAACTATAGGTGCGGGGAGTAAATTTAGTCAAAAATCTTGGATGAATGTTTAAATAGTTCCATTGAGTCTGGAACATCAAATTTTGCATGGTAGCATAGTTTGTTTGAAACAAAGGGTTCTGAACGAATCTCGAGCACCCGATTGAAGTTTATTTTTGGACTTAGCAAAATTAGGTATCTGGTACCTGATGTGATCACTTAAGCGCTTGGGGAGCCACTTTTGCAGCATGTATTTTAGATCTTATTGAGCCACTTAAACAGCCTCAGACAGTTGGCTAGGGAACTTTAGCGGCATTGGTGCCTCTTTAGAATACCCTGCTTTAGCGCCATAAGGGTCGTTTAGAGATACCCGTGTAAGGCTGGCTAATCGCTTTAGCGGCATGCTCATTAGCACCAAGTTGTCCACTTTAATGGGACCTAGGGGCCTTTATCCTCTTCCCTCCACTCAATTTCCCACCATTTCTTTCACCATTTTCATTTCCATTTGAGAGCTCAAAGAAGGTAAAAAAGTGGAAAGTCTTTTATTGAAGCTAAGGTAAGCTAGCCTAACACTCCTTTGTTATTTTCCATTAATTTTCTTGTCAATCTCCATCCTATTTCATGGTAAATTCTTAGAAGTTAGATTCCTAAACCCCTAATCTTTCAGGTCTGATCTAGGCCCCGATTATTGTACTATTTTTGCTAAACTTTTGAGTACACATTCCTTGTCCTTTGAGGGACCTCTTGATATATTCAATTTTAGATCCTATTTGTGAGCCCCGTGGGCCCATTCTTGATTCAATTATTGACCCAAACCGCTGTATTGCAATAGCAATATGGGTCTTGGTTTACTCCTTATGAAGTGTAGATTACTATTTTGATAGCATGACAACATTGTGGGATTGTGGAACAAAGGCAAATAATATGCAGGCGATCCAAGGATTTACAGTTTGTCATCGAGGTAGGCTTCTTTCTACTCTTCTTCATGAGATAGTGTATTACATATGTTGCATGTTAGATAGTGATGTTAGGCTGTGATATTCGGTAGAACACCATGACTTAGCCTAGTTTATGATTTTGGGGGATAGAAGGGTGCATCAACCCTCAAGATGAAATACTTATTATGCTTCTAAAATCCTGTTACCTTAGGTTACTAGCATGTTAAACATATTTGAGGCTATTAAACCTTTAGTATAAGATTTGCTACTTCATTTGATGGACTATGATGGTTTTTGGATTATAATATGGTTTTGTCGGTGGCATATTTTTTTACCCAAGGTCGTGGTGATGTATTAGTTGGACTCCAAATGTGTGAATCATCTTTGTAAAGGATGTGGTCGTAGTCTTTTGAATTTAGATGCTTATAATTGTATTGTTTGGATACCTTTGATGGCATTGAATAGATTCAGTACATTTATTCTCACTTAATGGTACGATTCCAACTAACACATGGTTTTACTACTATTTTGTTAGAAAAGGGATTTATTCCCAATTTTCACTTTTAAAATGTATTCTTTCATAATGAGAATTGTACCACCTTAATAGATGGTTTATGAGCTCTTGGAACTAAAAATGACATTTTAGAAATCTGACCGAGATAGATTTCGATCCATTATTTTATCACTAGTATTTACTTTGATCGTTAGATATTTTGAACTTTTCTATATTTTTATGATGAATTAGTCCCAGAATTTACCCTGGGAAATGGATTTATAGACTTAAACTCTTTTGGTAATGGTTCGAGTCCATGCATATATATACACACTCACACATTTCCTCAGTACTGGACAAAGTAGATTGATGATAATGATAATTGGAAATCTTGGATGGGGACTAGGTCAGTGTATACCAGTACTCTCAAACACCTTAAGGGCCCCTTTGTCCATGAGCCATCGTGCCAAAGAAGAGAGGTCACCGTAGGTCCTGCCTTTATAAGCCGTCAAGCAGGAGGAGGTGTATACACTGGGTTACATTATGGTACTTAGATCGGTTATGGTATTATGGATTCACTTTGTATTCATTCTTGCATATGCATTGCCTATCATCATATGTTGTTTGGTCCATATATCTATCAGCTTTATGGGAGGTTGCATAGGTATAAGTTATGACTATTGTTTGCTGCGTGCGGTGTTTTGGTTGAGCCTTCCAGGTTATGGGGCTTGGTTTTGGTATTGTTTTTTTGGACTAGCAGGTTACTTTATTATTATTATTATTATTATTATTATTGTGAGTTCGTGACAGGTTGATTATACACTGATACTTAGATTCAAGGTATGATTCTGATTTATTTCTTTTATGGTTATTTTACTATGTACAATTATTTCACATTTAGATATTATGGTTATAGGCCTGATTATGCTAGCACTAGTTCCTATTATGGTAAGAAGCCCTTAAAATGCGAGTATGACTGCCTAGATTGTATCTTTGAGTTAGTCTTAATTATTTAATTATATAAATAATTATGTAGCTATTATTTTACCGTATATCCCTCTCTTCATTTGTTTATTAATGTTGCTTTCCATTATTTGGCTTTGTATACTACTATATGTTTTTTTATACCCTTTGGTTATATATTGGCTAGTGATATGCAGTATAGTGCTTAGGTTCCTGAGTATGGATAGAATAGGAAAGTTTATTATTTGGCCTCCTTAGTTTTATTATGATAGTTTCCTAGATATTTGGGTGTACCTTACATTTCGTGCCTGCATGTTAGTTATATTGCATTATCTTTTGAGCTCAGTCGGTAGTGCCTACTGGGTACCACGGGTTGGCTGTCATACTACACTTTTATAGCCTGCAAATTATAGTGCGGGTTCTGGTTGTTGTTGAGTGAATCATGTGGAGTAGCTATGGATCAAAGACTTAGGGTGAGATCCTGGCATTCAGAGTAGATTAGACTAATCTCTTTGTTGTATTCATAGATGGGTTATATCAGTATATTTATTTAGTATTTCACTTTGCATTCCTATTATATTAGAAGTTCTTGTACTGATTCTACCAGGTTTTGGGTGTGTCTTATATATGTATATATTAGCCTTTTATTTTAACTATTCCGCTATCTTACTCATTTGTCTTAGTAGTTTGTTACTAGTAGTTCCGAATCATGACCTAAGAAATTGGGTCATGACAGTTCTACTTTTAGAGTACCCACAAGGTTTTATGCTCAAGCTCCACCGATATGGAGACATACCTATTGGAATTTAATAGCAGTATGGTAAGCCCAAAGAGTATCATCAATCGTCCATGACCAATTATTCTGATTTGCGTTAAAAAACTTGGCTATTATCATCTTAATCTCCATATTCGACACTTCCACTTGCCTACTAATTGGGGATGATAAGGAGTAGCCACCTTGTGTTATTTCGCTTCATACTTTGTTAACGCAACCCGAAAAACCTTATTACAGAAATGGGAGCCTCCATCACTTATGATTGGGGATGTAGTAAGAAAATTAGAGAATATGTTCTTTTTCAAGAACGACACCATATTTTCCCCCTGATTATCTTTTAATATAACTGCTTTTTCCCATTTGGACACATAGTCCACAACGATCAAGATGTACTTATGGACATATAAAATCACAAAGGGCCCTATAAAATTAATGTCCCATATGTCAAATAGTTCAACCTCCAATATGGTGGTCATAGAAATCTCTTGATGTCAAGAAATTAATTCCTGTTGCTGGAATTGATCACAAGTCTTAACAAATTCATATGCATCCTTATAAACAGTGGGCCAGTAGTACCCACTTTGCAAAATCTTCCTTGCTGTGCGGGCTGTGCGCACTAGCATGATGTCCCTCTACTCAATTGAATGACAAGCCTAAAAAATATGCACCATTTCTACCTTAGGAATACATCTCCAAATAATATCATCCATGCAAAATTTGAACAGGTAAGGATCATTCCAAAAATAATTGTTAACATCATGTCACGACCTAACCCCGGGCCTTGTCGTGACGGGTATCCCAAGACCACTGAGAGCTTGAGACTACCCTCTTTGACTAGACAATTAGAACACAATGTAATATAATATAATAACAGAAATAACTTAAACAACATATGGAAGATAGATAACTCAGTAGGAACTAAGAATCAATAAATAATAAGAACCCATACTCTATCCACAAAAGCCATTAAAACAAATAGCAAGATAGGTCAGGATATGGCCCTAACAATGGCCAAAAAGGGAATCCAAAATATGAAAAGAAACCGATGGGATTTTGATACTTATAAAGAAAGCAATGAAATGCTAGGCCTTCCAAAAGATGGAGGCTCACCATTTCAATGCAAATCGATAGGCGTGCTAATTTACCTAACGTTGGATAGGAGTAAAAGGGATGTCTTGAAACAATGTAGTATCCAAGGAAGGTTAGCGGGGTGAGCACTATCATGTAACTCGGGGAAGTGATAAAATAATACCAAGTACAAATCAATCCAAAAACTATATGCATACATCCATATACATATATAAGATCTGAGATAGGGAACAATGTTTCACATGAAATTTAAAACCATTAACCTGGACTGTGTATCTCTAACCATCCTAAGGGCACCCATGGGATATAAGGGTTCATCTCCCCCTACTGAAAGGGTCCCAGTATGTTAGCAGCACGAAAATCCGAGTAAGGACCAAATCCATTGAGGCTCCAACCATATATATAAATATATATATATATATATATATATATATATATATATATATAACATGTGAACTATGCACACTGTCATCAAGACCCCCACATCGGAAAATGTGGTTTCTAGTATCAGTCGTCTAGGACATCCACCTTCCACGATGAGCTACAGAACCCCATTTAAGCCTATATTAAAACCATTTACACATTCCCATCTATCAACCAAGAAGTTTTTTAATTAGACATTTACTATTGGTATATTCATACCAAAATAAAGTTAAGCTTGCAAGCCAATTCCATTATGCCATTCCCAAAACAATTAGCTAAAATGACTCCAAAGTTTCTAGTTAAAACCAATCCATGGACATTAAGGTGTAACGCCCAGAGTCGAGTACCCCGAATGCAACACGGTGCTCATAATCTCGAAGGACAATAAGCTAACCCATGATTGGTACCTACTATAATAACTGAGTAATAACATTGTATAATGCAAAATAATGGACTAAAATACCATAAGGTTCAAAACTGAAATATTGATGAAATGAAAATAATAAAGTCTGATAAAACCTCAGAATTTGAAATACTGAATACTGTCTGAACATCTATTCTGAAAAGCCTCTAAACTAAACTGTCTGAATAAGGAGTTGAAGGGATAATTCCCCAACTAACTCCATCTACTGAAAAGCTGAATCTAATGATATAATGAAATAAAAAAATATCCTCGAATGATGAGGACTCACTGCTAGTCTTCTATTGTTGGCTAAATATTTGAACCGCTAAGAATACTCTGGGGCTCGTACATCTGAACCAAAGGTATAAAACATCATAGCACAAAATAAAAGTATATGTCAGTAAGCGTGAATATACTGGTATGCAAAGTGAGGTAAGGATGAATGCAAGGGTTCATATGCATGAACTATGACTGACTGAATAACATGAACATGACTGTGTGAGAATACATACATCAAGACATAATTCTAACTAAAGTCACAATGATTTTGAATACTGAGTTTACAGATAACATGGATTACTGATAATTGGTATAACTGATAACTGATATGCTATTTGCTGAGTGATTGTGTCTGACAGTCCTGTTCTTATGGAACTAGCTGAGTTCTATACTGAGCTGAGTGACTGTATTTGATAGTCTGAAAATCTATAGAACTATCTGAGTAGTTTACTGAAGACTGAGACTGATATTGTAGGAGGTAATCATCTAACTGACATGCCCCTTATCTGAGTAACCCCATTTAGAAGGGTGTCAGTACCGTGCCACGGGTAAAGACATTGAAGAGATACCCTTATCTAGAAAGTTCTCAAATAAGAATGGTGGGACCCTCAACTGTCAGGTTAAGCCACCTCATCAATCCTCAATAATCAGGTTTTGATGTCTCAACCTATGCTGGCTACGTAGTTCTGGAATGCAAGGACTGCTTCTAAGGATCACACTCTCTGCTGGCAAGTGAGTCCCTATACTTGGGTTCACTTGGTGCTGAATCCTACTCCCAACTGAATAGACACTGATTGATTCCCTAGTTCATACTAGGCTGGACTGATCTATTACTGATTGTACTAATTAACTAAATTGAGCTGAGTTTATTGAGTTTCATTGACTGGCAAAATACTACTGAGTTCTGTTATCTGACTGAGTTTACTAAGAACTAAACTGAATGGGACTGAATTGATACTGAGTTTACTTAGTTTTTCCTGAGTTCTATAAATGAACTAGGGTACTAATAATCGTGACATGATTGATACTGTTCTTTAACTGACACTGGCTCTAGGAACACAACTAAATTATCGGTTATTAAGTACCCCCAGGACTTGATAGTATGAAAATAATAAGGCATGATAATTCTTGAATACTTGACAATAGTCAACAACTCACAATACGATCTTATGAGGCATTTCATGAAACACATACAAGGTATATATTTAATATAGAAGACATTGTGAACATGTTGGTATAACATAAGTTGATCATTTTGACCACCAAAGGATCACAAAAACACCATAGTCTCAATTTAGCATTTTATCAAACACATAGTAGGCGTAGCTTTAGACTTGGGTATGATCAACAATGCTAATACATCACGACTTAATAATTCAAGGGTTTCAATATAAGAGAATCAAATTTCAACTTACATGCTATCATAATATTAAGAAACACATAAAGATTTCAACTTGGATCCCATTCCACAACATCAACATGATTACATTCAAACCCACAACATGGAAATTACAATTCATGTTTTTGAAAGAAGTTTCTTGAACTCCAAGGGTGGAAGGGACCCTTGGATGAACACTTGACATACCTTGTTGAAGAATTTCTGGAAATTATTGGTGGAATCTTGAGTTCTTGATTTGAAATTTAAAAACCCTAAGGTTTGTTCTTGAGAGAAATTGAGAAAGAATGAGTTTATTTGCTTCCTAGGGTATGAAATTTCGTGTCATAGGGGATGAAAGTCGGGGGAAAAAGACCTAAATACCCCCAAGAATGCGGTCTTTTAATGAGTGAAAATTGGATTGTCGACGCGCAGGTCGATGCGGTGTGTTGATGGCACCGATGCTATATCCAAAGAGTCGAACAAAGATCGTGCCAACTCATTGGAATTTGATACTGGTAGATGGGGAAAATATTAACCAACGCGATAGGTGACGCGGCGTACCAAGATCACATTGGTACACTATTTTGGGATTCCAAAGGAGCTTCAAACGAAGTCCAAAAAATCCAAAACTTGTCCAGGAACACCTATTGACCTTCCTAATCACGAATTAACTAAAATATAGAATTTAAAGGATCTTAAGGTCACAAAAGGAGATTGCCAACTTTTGAAGACCTAAAAATAAACTAAGTATGAATACTTAGCTAGAGTTTTCTAAGTCTGGGACCTCTTAACAAACTTAAAGGACTGGATTAATCTAGGAATTTTGTGGGGTCTTACAATATCTCCCCCTTTGAAAAATTCATCCTCGAATAAGACTGACTAAACTGAGAGTAATAGTAGGCTGAATCTACTTACTAGACATAAACATCCCGGACATGACTATAGGACTGATATTACTGATATACTTAATTATCACACTGAACATGCATATTTGATACATGAGTACATAACTGAGCTGGTTCATGAATACATGACTGGGAGTACTGATTAGCAGAGTTTCTCATACTGATCATGCATATCTGATACATGAATACATGAATGAACTGACTCATGAACATATAACTGAATATATAAAGGTAAATTATACCAAGTTGGTAATGGAAATCTAAGAATGAAATTAAATAAGCTTAAGGAAAGCTATTACCTTGGGCTGAGTCAAGATTAGCGGAGAAAAGGTGAGGATACTTGGTCCGCATGTCTGCTTCTGCTTCCCAAGTAGCCCTCTCAACGGATTGATTCTGCCAAAGAACTTTGACTAGAGGGACTTCTTTGTTCCTCAGTCTGCGAGTCTAGTGGTCAAGGATTTCAACTGGGATCTCTTCAAAAGAGAGGCTGTTCTGAATATCTAGGCCCTTTGTAGTGACTACAACTGTTGGGTCACCTATGCACTTCTTAAGCAAGGAGACATGGATAACTGGATGGACTGAAGGTAAATCTGAAGGCAATTCAAGCTCATAAGCTACTTTGCTGAAGCGACTCAGAATTTTGAAGGGACCGACATATCGGGGACTAAGCTTTATTTTCTTGCCGAACCTCTTCACTCCCTTTATGGGAGAGATTTTCAAATACATATAATTACCAATCTCAAACTCAAGATCCTTTCTGCGCATATCAACCTATGATTTCTATCATCTTTGAGCTTTCTTAAGCCTCTCTCTGATCTACTAAAATTTCTCTAAGGTATCAAATACCAAGTTAGGCCCTACCACTATGGCCTTACCCACTTTAAACCAACCAATGGGAGATCTATACCTTCTCCCATGAAGTGCTTCAAATGGATCCATCATAATGTTGAAACGATAGTTGTTGTATGCAAACTCAATCAAAGGTAAGTGGTCATCCCAACTACCTTTAAAATATATTGCACAAGCCCGCGGCATAGCCTCTAAAGTCTATATGTTCCTTTGTTCTTGACCATCTGTCTGAGGGTTAAAAACTGTATTGAGGTAAACTCGAGTACCAAGACCCTTTTGGAAGCTTTCCAAAAATAAGAGGTGAACTGTGTATCTCTATCCAAGACAATGGACAATGGAACACCATGTAATCTGGCCAACTCTCTGATGTAGAGTTTGGCATAATCCTCGGCTAAATAAGAGGTAAGGACTGGAAAGAAATGAACTGATTTGGTCATCCTGTCTACAATGACCCAAACTGAATCATGCTGACGATGAGTATGAGGCAAAACCATCACAATGTCCATGTTTACTTCTCCCCACTTTCAAGTAGGAATACTAAACTCTTGCATGAAACCATTAGGCTTCTGATGCTTAATCTTAACCTGCTGACATATCGAGCACTTAGCGACAAAATCTACAATGTCTCTCTTCATCCCACTCCACCAATAAATCTTCCACAAGTTGCGGTACATCTTAGTGGCCCCTGGATAAATAGAGTAGCGTGCACCATGCACTTCTGCAAAAATTTGCTATCTTAAGTCCTCAATACCTGGCACATATAGATGACCCTGACAATGCAAAACACCATCTCCCCACTTAGGAGAAAACCTCAATATTCTGATCTCTGATTGATTCTTTCAACTTGACTATACTGGGATCTCTATCCTAATTCTCCTTCACCTCAGTAACTAGAGATGATTCTAAACTACTCTGCACCCATACACTACCTTATGCTGAGTCAACTAAGTGGATAGCTCGTCAGGCTAACTGATGTACTTCCTGGACTAACTTCTTCGTACTATACTCAACATGAGTAATACTACCCATAGACAGTATACTGAGAGCATCATCCACTATAGTGGCCTTTACCAGATGATAAAGAACACTTGTCATACTATTTCAATAACTCCAACCATCTTCTCTAATGGAGGTTTAGATATTTCTGAGATAACACATACTGGAGGCTCTTATAGTCAGTGAACACATCAATGTGCACCCCATACAAAAAGTGCCTCCAAATTTTTAAGGCAAAAACTACAGCTTCTAACTCAAGATCATGAGTAGGATAGTTCTTCTCATAGGGCTTAAGTTATCAGGAGGCATAGGCTATGACCTTACCATGCTGCATGAGGACACAACCCAAACCTACTCTGGATGCATCATAGTACACCAAAAATCCATCTAAACCATCCGATAAAGCCAAGACTGAGGCTGAGGTAAGTCGAGTCTTTAACTCTGGGAAACTCTTCTCACTAGAATCTGACCACTGAAATTTGACTTTCTTCTGAGTAAATCTGGATATGAGGGATGCAATAGAAAAAATCCCTCAACAAACCTGTTGTAATAACCATTAAAAACTAAGAAACCCCTGATATCTGATGGAGAGATGGGTCTGGGCTAGTTTCTCACTGTCTCGATCTTTTAGGGATCAACTCTAATACTATCACCGGAAATGATATAGCCAAGGAATGCTACTGACCTTAGCCAAAATTTTCACTTACAGAATTTGGCGAATAGCTGATGATTTCTGAGAGTTTACAATACTATTCTAAGATGGTCTGCATGATCATATTTACTTTGGGGGTAAACCAGGATATCATTTATGAAGATTGTGATGAACATGTCCAAGTACTTCTTGAACACACGGTTTAAACATGACTAAAAATTCAAAGTGACTGTACCAAGTTTGCAAAGCTATTTTTGGGATGTCACTTTCTCTGACTCTGTGCTGAGGATAGCCTAATCTGAGGTCTATCTTAGGGAAATAACTGGCACCCTAAAGTTGGTTAAATAAGTTATCAATTTGGGGGAGTGGATACTTGTTCTTAACCATAACTTCATTTAACTGATGGTAATCTATGCACATTCTGAGAGAACTATCTTTCTTACACATGAATAAAATTGGTGTGCCCCATGGGGACATAATGGGTTTGATGAATCCCTTATCTAAGAGATCCTTTAACTGTTCTTTTAATTCTTTGAGTTCTTCTTGATCCATTCTGTATAGTGGTATAGAGATGGGCTGAGTATCTAGGAGAAGATCAATTCTGAAATCAATTTCCCTTTTGGGAGGAACTCCAAAAAAATCTTCGAGAAACATATCTGGGAATTCGCATACTACTGACACTAATTTAAGAGTAGGGGTACCTGAACTAGAGTCCTGGACTTGAACGAGATGGTGGACACATCTCTTAGATATCATCTATCTAGCCCGAAGGTAAGAAATAAGTTGACCCCTAAGTGCTGAAGTACTACCCTTCCACTCACTGGACAACTCTATTTCTGCAGTCAACTAAGGCATAGTAGGAATGAAGCCAATCCATGTCGAGAATGACGTTGAAATCAGTCATCTCTAATTTGGCTAAATCTGCTAAAGTGACTTTTTGAGATATCATAATCGGACAGTTCTTAATACCCACTGGGCTATGATAGATTTACCTACTAGGGTAGAAACTAAGAAGGGCTCTGTTAGAATTTTAGGACTGACTCTAAAATCAACTACTATATATGGAGTAATAAAAGGCAAAGAAGCTCCTGGATCTAGCAAAGTGTAAATATGTAAGTGATAAAATTGTAACATACCAGTGACCACATTAGGAGAACTTTCCTGATCCTGTTGGGACTGAAGAGCATTGAGTCTATTTGGACATTGCCCACTGGTGGCACTAGTTGAGGCACCCTACTGATTCGGGGGACTAGACTGAGCTGAAGGACGGTTTTGCTGACCCTGAAAACCTGACTAGGGACAATCTCTAACTTTATGTCCTGGCTTACCACATCTAAAACAAATATCACTGCTAGCTCTGCAAATACCTTTATAGTTTTTGCCACAAGTCTGACAAAGAGGATTGGTTGGAGCACTGTTGACACTACCTTGAGACTTAGAGCCTGGCACCCTATCTCTATTGATGTCTCTAAATTTTTGCAGTGGAGCCCTAGCAGAGGATGGAGCTGGAACTGAAGATTTTGAGCTGAATTGAGAATGATTCCCACCCTCTGACTTAGACTGAGCAATGTTAAAACTACATATTCTAGCTCTCTTGTTCTACTTCTTTCTCTCCGTATTCTTATACTCCTCTATCTGCTGAGCATTGATCATCAACAAAGCCAAGTCTATGTCACTAATCAACATTGCGGTCCTACACTCTTTGACCATACTATCATTCAGCCCAAACACAAACGTACTCATTCGGGATCTGCTATCTGCCATAACATAAGGAGCATATCTAGCTAATTGAGTAAACTTAAGGGAATACTCTTTCACAGTCATATTGCCCTACTTCAGATTAATAAACTTAAACACCTTAGCTTCTCTCATCTCTATGGGAAAGAATCTATCTAGAAAAGCAGTGGCAAAGTCCTCCCATTCAATGGGCCCTGCATCTACGACCCTCTTTGCTTTCTACTATTTAAACCAAGTATGGGCCACATCCTGCAATTAATATGTAGCTATCTCAGTACTCTCACTAGTAGTCACCCCCATAATATTAGTAATCTTTTGCACCTAATCAAGATACTCCTGAGGATCCTCATCTGACTTAGACCCAAAAAAGATGGAGCGTTCATTCAGGTGAAGTCCCGAATCCTAGAAACAGTAGTATTGGCCACTGGGTTAGCCGGAATGGTAGCTGAGCATTCATTTTGGACTACTATAGAATGAGCTAGGGTGGTGAATACTTCTCTGAAATCCATATGAGAGACATGTTCACCTAAAAGATTAGGCTGGTCGGGCTGAGGGGCTGGCTGGTCTCCTGTTTCTCTTCCTTAAGTCCTCTTTGGAGGCATTTTCTATAAATGGAAAAAAAGCTCGGATTAGAAAGAGAGTGTAACTGGAGCTCATTCTCACTGGCACAACATAAATACTAAATGAAGGGAAACTTTTCCTAAAACATCTTGTATCCTCTTATACATAAATGTGGCGTGCAACACATCTATGTACAAGACTCTACAAGATGTGGCTTTCAGGCTTCCTAGGACTCTATTGAACCTTTGGCTCTGATACCAAGTTTGTAACACCCCGAGTCTGGTATCAAGGATGCTACACGGTGCCCATAATCCTGAAGGGCCACAAGCTAACCCATGACTGGTACCTGCTGCAATAACTGAGTAATAAGACTGTATATTGCAGAATAATAGGCTGAAATGCCATAAGGTTCAAAACTGTAATACTGATGATAAGAAAATAATAAATTCTGATTAAACATCAGAATTTGAAATACTGAATACTGTTTGAACATCTGTTCTGAAAAGCCTCTAAACTGAATTGTCTGAATAAGGAGTTTATAGGACAATCCCCCAACTAACTCTATCTACTCAAATGCTGAATCTAATAAGATAATAAAATAAAAGAATATCCTCGAATGATGAGGATTCACTGTAAGTCCACTGCTGCTGGCTGAATGTATGAACCGTTAAGAATGCTCTGGGGTTCGTACATCTGAACCTATGGTATAAAGCACCATAACATAAAAGAAAAGTATACGTCAGTACGTGTGAATGTACTGGTATGCAAAGTGAGGTAAGGCTGAGTGCAAAGGTTCATATGCATAAACTATAACTGACTGAATAACATGAACATGACTGCGTAAGAAACATGCATAAATACATAATTGTAACTGAAGTCATAAGGATTCTAAATACTGAGTTTACTAATAAAATAGATTACTGATAACTAGTATAACTGATAACTGATATGCTGTTTGCTGAGTGACCATTCCTAACAATTCTATGTCTAATGGAATAGCTGAGTTCTATACTAAGCTGAGTGACTGTATCTGACAGTCATAAAATCTGTAGAACTATCTGAGTTCTTTACTGAAGACTGAGACTAAGACTGAGACTGTAGGAGGTAATCATCTAACCGACATGTCCTTTTTCTAAGTAGATTTGGGGCCCAACCTGTAACCCTAGTTGGAAGGGTGTCAAATCTGTGCAACCGGTAAAGACACTGAAGAGATACCCTCATCTGGTAAGTTCTCAAATAAGAACAGTAGGACCCTCAACTGTCAGGTTAATCTACCTCATCAACCCTCAACTAGAAGGTTTTGATGTCTCAACCTATACTGGCTACGTAGTTCTGGAACACAAAGACTGCTTCTAAGGATCACACCTTCTGCTGGCAGGCGAGTCCCCATCCTTGGGATTACTCGATGCTGAATCGTACTCTCAACTGAATAAACACTGACTAATTTCCTAGTTCATACTAGGCTGGATTGATCTGTTACTGATTGTACTAATAAACTTGGCGCTGAATCCTACTCCCAGCTGAATAAACTAAGTCTGAATACTTAGCTAGAATTTACTTAGTCTGGGACCCCTTAATAAGCTTAAAGGACTGAATTAGGATAGGAATTTTGCAGAGTCTTATACAAGGACTTTCAAAACCAATTTTTGTTCCATTAAACTTTTATGCAGTGCAAGGTTCCAAAAGTGAGTTCAATTATGCATGTATCCATATTTTTAAAAAAATTAGCCAAGTTGGGTTGAAGGTAAAGCCAATTCCAAACCTTTGAACCATAAAATTTGGGAAAACCATGTTCCCCTTTCCAATTCCCATATCTATGCATTTAATTTGTTCAAAACCACAATAATAAGCATAAACAACCAATTCAAAACCATTGGAAATACATTCATGTAATAGCCATTCCAAATCCCCCAACCCTTATTCAAAATCCAACTATTAAACCATATAGATAACAATTAAACACATGCCTTAATACAAAATTAATTTTAGGAAAGAGATACATGCCTGAAAATACCAAAAATTTGGAGAAGAAACCATAATTTGAACCCAAGGTGCTCAATATTTAGAAATCCTAGCCTTGCTCTTAATTGGGGAATGTGAGAGGATGAGTAGTGTTTATGTTATGTTAACTGATGAGAATAGAGAGAATGGAAGGGTTTTAAGTTTTTGGAAATAATGGGGTGGAAGGAAAAAAACATATCGCCCTTGTTAGGTAACGACTCGTGGTCACTAGTCATGAGTCATCACCAAGACTCATAGCGTGGGACCCCTAACCATGACTTCTCACTATTATGGTCACGAGTCACACCCTATGACTTATGACCTCACCCGGCCACTTGTGGGGGCTAATTCATAATCAAGACAGAATCTTAAGGCAACGTCATTGGTTAAACCACATAAGGAACCCTACAATTTATGATGGTGGATACGACTCATCACCTGAGTCATTACCTGGGAAACGATCAACTCTTTAATGAAATTCTAGAGTCCCAAAACTTGGGGTGTTACCTTACCCCTCCTACAGGATCATTCATTCCCGAATGAGGAGTAAAGGTACCCATTAGTACGAAAAGAAAGAAAAAATGCACACATACCCAAACGACAATTTAGAGTCCATAAGAAATAGAATGAAAATCATAGCTCAAGCATTTTCATCCAACACGGGGAATATGAATAGATATTTGGAATTTATGTCCTTTTCCACTTCCCAAGTAGCTTCTCCTAACTTTTGATTCCTCCAAAGAACCTTTACCAAAGCTACATCCTTAGTCCTCAACCTACGGACTTGCCTATCTAAGATCTCATTTGGGACTTTCTCATAAGATAAGGGATTCAAAATATCGACACTCTCCACAAGGATAACAAAAAAAGGATAACTCACCCACTTCTTCAACATTGACATTTCGAAAACTGGATGAATGAAACTCAAACTAGAAGGAAAATCCAACTCATAACCAACATTTTTAACTCACTTCAAAATCTGATATGAACCAACATAATGAGGACTGAGCTTTTCTTTCTTTCCAAACCTCATCACTCCTTTTATAGGAGAGACTTTTAAGAACACCCAATCATCTGCTTCAAACTCTAACTTCATGCTCCTTACGTTCACATAGGACTTTTGGAAACTTTGGGCCATCTTAAGCCTCTCCCTAATCACTTTCAACTTCTTAATGGACGGATGAACCAAGTCAGGACCCTACAATATAGTCTCACCAACCTCAAACCTCCCAATAGAAGACCTATACCTCCTACCATATATAGCCTTGAATGGATCTATCTGAATGATTAATGGTAACTATTGTTATACGCAAACTCAATAAGTGGCAAGTGATCAACCCAACTACCTCCAAAACCAATCACATAAGCCCTTAGCATATCCTTAAAAGTCTAAACAGTCTCTTTCGGTTTCCCATCTATTTTAGGTGGAAAGCAATGCTAAGGTTCACTATAGTTCCCAAAACTCTGTAAAAAGAATGCCAAAATTAAGAAGCAAACTGCATACCTCAGCATGGAATATTAGAAATCGATGCTCCATACGGCTTGACAATCTCCTTAATAAACAACTTAGCATATTTCTCTCAAAAGTAGTTAGTCCTCAAAAGCAAGAAGTAAGCAAACTTAGACATCCAATCCAAAATGACCCAAATTGAATCATAATAACTATGAGACCATGTAAGACCCATAATAAAATCCATATTGATTATTGATAATGCTTAACTTATACGTTAATTTAAGTGCAAGAAGGTCATCATCAATATATTTACCTAGCTAAGAGTCGGGGTCGAATCTATGTGGAACAATGTGAGTAGCGATTGAGTAATTCTAAAATAATGGTTAAATGCTAGGGTCAAACCTATGGTACAAAATGGTTTGGGGGTTCTCAATCTTTTCAAATATGAAAGTAATTCTTGGTCTTCTAAAGGACTAATTTGAGACTAAGAATAATTAGAGTGTAATAAATTAGGCACGGATCTTGGGATTATGCTTACCTAGTGGCAAGTCGTGTATGGGAATGTGGTGATTAAGTGAAAATTCTAATCGTTGATAATGTGGTAGGCTTGGTTTAAAGTTCTTGAGGCTAGTTATTCAACAAAACCATAAAGATGTCACTTATTGACTCTTCCGAGTACCCAACAAGTGTGTCAATTAAATCAACATAATACCCTAATTAGGCACCCCTATTTCTAAGATGGTACCCAAGGGATAGTCAACATCTTATTCACCCTTATGCCTAAGATGTTGAAAATTTTCCTACTAAGCTCAATAATTGTCTACTATTGCCTGAGTTCCCACACCCCTCTTTCAAGGATGATGAGGGTTCCAAAAGTTAACCCAAAACTCTTTTTCAAGGATGGTTTGAGCTTTCAAGAGCTTAGGATTTTCATCCATCAAACCAACTTGGGTATTTAGGGCTTTCCCCCATAAATCCCAACCAATCTAATCAAGCAATAGTAGAACTCTTCACCAGCAAACTAAAATCAATATAAATACATCACAACCCACACATAATTATACCCTAATAAAGCATAACTCTAAGAGATAGATCTAGAACATAATAAGTATAATGAAAAAAAATATACCAAGATATCTATCTAAGTTATTCATAAGAGAAACAAAGAGAGACAAACCACACTTTAGTCTCAAATGAATCTTCAATAGACAAAGACAAATATACACTTCAGAGTTCCTCTAATTTAATATTGCCTCAAATTAGTGTAACTTTAAGCTCTAAGCTCCAAGAAATTACAAAAATCTTAAACTAAGGATTGGAGGTAGGATTATAGAAAGATGATTGATCTAGAATGTATGAGTTTTGAGCCTTAAATAAGATTTAGGGTAACTGGCCAAAATAACAATATTACCCTTGGGTCTGATCCCTCAATTCCATGATTGTGGTAGCTTGTGAACGGTCGCATCAATTGTGATCATGGTAACTGAGATCGTGTTCTTCTACAGGTCTACTAGTTGCACTTCTTCTATCCCTTGTGCTCCTTTTTTAGCTTGCATCCATATTTTTCATTCTCATAGCCTGTATGCCTTTAAAATTTAGATATTAGGGCATTAACCACATGTGTGTCTCACTTATTCATTCAAAATATTGTAATGTGCACAAATGTTGAGTGCAAATGAATTGTAGATTTACTACTCATCAACACCTCCAACTTAAAGCTTTGCTTGTCCTCAAGCAACACTACCTCCTACCAAGAGACAATGCATATTTATGACTAAAATAGATGACCTAATGATTACAATAACATCAAGCTTAGTTACAACCTAAAGTAGCTCTTCAAACATGGGCAAAGCTATTCTCCCGACACCCCTTAACTTAAAATGCAATAATGAAGGATGCAAAATTCTTCAAAGAGAAAAAATGCAAAAATCATAGATACTCTAGGAGTGACTCACTTTTTAACATTAACTACACTATACTCCTTTTTACCTCTTTTCTCAGAAGATGACAGAATCACCAACCTCAACTTATTTACATGCCTCTCACAAGAAAAAAAATTTCACACTCATAGATACCAAATATGCAACAAGGAATTTAAGTGCAAAACCCTCTCCCTCACAAGAAATCTCTACGCTAGCATGTGTCATACCATAGGCTTGTCGCTATTTTCAATCGCCACTACAATTAAAGTAAATGGTTAGAGATCACAAATGGTGTTTTGAGCTTGTAACGTATGTTTGGGGTACAGTAGGATATCTTTTAGGAACAATAGGGATAAATCCTCCTTGAACATCAACATCACACTATTCTATCTAACTTTTGATCATGGGACACTTCTTTTGTTTTTACTCTTTACACATATGCCTACTTTTGATTTCCTTGGATCACCCATTTTCTTTTTATTTCTTTTTCTTACACATTTTATGCTTTTTTTCCTTTATTGGATCCTTTTTTTTTTGATTAATTTGTTCTCGATACTTAAGCTCATAGGCATTCACTTACAATTTCGTGCCCAAAAGTTACTTCCTTTAATCATCACCACCCCTAACTTAGTCTTTTAGCCTCAAGTTATACTTTAAGTTCAAGGGGGATATGGATCAAAAGAGGGATAAAAATTAAATGGCTCACAACTTGTAATGTGTTTGCCAAAGAAAGGTCCAAAGGCTCAAAGTGGATGACTTGGGATAACATCTATGCATGGGTAATATCATCTCACCAACCAAATACAATTAAAATTTATCCTTGATAGACTAATGGGGAAGTTCTAGATGATACAAGTTTACAAGAGATTGTTATAAATAAAATCACTGTACATGGCATGTAAATTCACTGAGGGGACTCAATTGCCCATCCCATTAAAGACAAAAATGGGGTATCTATCAATTTTCACAAGCTAAAAGTTTTAGAGTCACAAAATGAGTAAAATTTTTATTACAGGGTTGATCACGTGCATACCCTTAATATTTGAAAAATTTGCAATGATGGGGGGGGGGGGGGGGTTGTTTTTGCACCATGCATAATTTTCTAATCATGTCAACAACCCAAGACTTGGTCTCATATTTTGGATTTATATGTGTAAACCAACCATATGGCTACTCAAATTTGGTGAATGGTATGAGCACAATCCCAAATCCACAATGCCATAAGTACTTAGACTTCTCTTGCATTTATAGCCTTGATGCTTTGGGTACTCAGACTCCCCCTGCATCTGTTGCTCAAGACACAATCATAATGAGTTTCCCTTAAGAATGTCATCACTCAATATATTATATGGAAATACTTTCCCAACATAATTATTAAAATAAATAGACAATTAAAACTAAAAGCAATCAATTCACAAAATTTCCATGCTCCGTGTGTACTAAATTCAAGTATTTCAAGACAACATGGACTCATATAAGGGTAGGGCCCCACAAACTAAAACACCCTAGTTTATGGACCTTAGAAATGGAATTCTAATCTCTAAACTTAATATGACTCATGCCTATGGGACATATATTGTAGTATGAATGGTATGGTCCAGTTGTATGCTGACTAGTGTTGGTTGGTGGAATCGATTTTGGTCACTGGAATGGGTATGACTTGAATGGTACGAGTAGTATGGTTAGATATGGATCATTTGGTTCCTTCACTTAACCTTATAGTTGGTAAGTTATGTTGGATCTAAGTACGAGTGGCTCACCGTGAGCTATAATCCAAGGTACGAGTCATACCTAGGATTTATATAATGGTCAGTATTAAACCCTTCTACATTTTATTCTGCTAGGGCTACGATTTATGGGTACCCGTCGTACACTTGAATTTGACTTGGGTTAGGGTGTCTTGTACCTTGGATAGTATTGGGTCCAAAGGGGAGGCTAAGGGTACGAATGGTGGGTGCCACTCGTATAGGGAGGGTAGGACTTTAAGGGTCAGGCATATCCTTCTGACGGGATTTTTGTGCAACTTAAGTGGGGGTATTATGAACATTTTTCCACTTTTCCTAACAAGGTCCCATGACTTATATTGTAGTTGGGATGTTATTTTCCCTATCATTCTATTCTTAAACACTTGGAAAACACTCTTAAATCCTCTATAGAGTTCTTAGGCAAAGGAAGCTAGAGTTTCATCTTAAGGAGTAATTAGGGGCTTGTCTTGGAAATTTCTCTCCATCATCATCTTGGTTTTAGGCATTTTATCTTTCTTCATTGTTAATTCCAACTAAAGGCATGGTTTTATATGATGTTTACATGATTTGAATGTTGGATGCTTTTGGGTTTTCAAATATAATTTAGGGGTTTTGGTTATAAATGCTTCGTTTATAGGTTTCCAATGTTTTAATTATAATTTTATATGCATTAATGGTGGTTTTGGATAATTTTTTGCATGGGAATGGTTCTTTGGTAATGGACTTTGGTTTTGGAAATACTATGCCCCCAGTGTGTTTGATAAAATGCCTTTAACAATGTTTTTACTATAATATTAGATTTTTTATGGAACTTGTGCATGTTTAAACCTTGGTAATGGAACCCTAAATAATATTAGTCATTTAAATAGTTTATTATGGCTTGGAAAAGCCTTGGTGGCCATGGTTTCGTTAATTAGAAATCATATAGGCTATATACGAATCTCCTAAGATTTGGCTAAGAATAATACTTGCAAGTTATTGTTAGTATGATGATACCACTACTAACAGCCTTGGTTAATAATAATGAAATAATGGTTTGGATGGAAAATAATTTTAATTGGGCTTAAAAGAAGGAGGTGTAGCAAAGCCATAGAAGGTGGGGGCCCCGGGGGAAACTCATATTTGCTGATGTGAGGTTTGGTCCTAGTCACCATGTAGATGATGTCATACTATATATTTGGGGGATGTACTAATCATCCCAAGTTTTCTTTCCTAGTCGTGTGGCTTCACACACTGGGGCTCTTTTAGTAGCGAGAATTGAACCCATATAGCCCGTTGGTAGTTTAGGAAGGCAAAGCTACACAACTCAGGTAAAGGTTTTAATGGCATGCTAAACCCAGTCCCCTTTCCAAGCATAGTTGTATATATATATATATATGTATGGTGTGTGCATATAGATGGTTTTTACTTGGTTTTATAAATGGCATTATTTCAACCTTATCCCGAGTTCATGCTTTCATTCACCCACTAACCCATCTTTAGGTGCTCTATCCCTACGTGATGCAAGAAACAACTATTCCACTCCACCTACGTAGAAATTTAGACTTTGGGGTCAACATTTAGATTGAAGTGGTGAGCTTTCATCTATTAGGAAAGCTCTATTTCATGAATGTTATTTAATACTTTGACTTATTTATGGATATTGGTTTTGGATATAGTTAGAGGCATATCCCAACTAGATTTTGGTACTCTTTTAGTTAGAGGCTTTATTATACTGCTATGGGTTGGAATGGGTAGGGTCATTATAAGTGTCAGACTTAGCATTGGTATTAGTATGGGGCCAGATATCAATTGATGATATTATTGGTTGTTCCAACGTATTCCATTTTGGGATTAATAATATTATGTTTTGAATCTTATTTGGTTATGTCCTGGTTTATGGAACTTGGTTTGGTATTGGTTTGGCTTGGTGTTTTGGTTGGTATGGTTTGGTGTAACGGGATGATTTGGTAGGTCTGGCCTAGGAATATACCTATCCAAAGTCAGTCCTTGTCCAGTTATGCTATCTTGCAATATATTGAAAGTTTAGCTAACTCAAATAGGTAGTTAGAGGTTGGGATAGGTAATGGGGTGGTCTCTTGATCTCGGCTGGACCGAGGATGCCCAATACAATAAGGCCCTGAGTCAGGTCATGTCAAGTTGGTAGCAGAGCCTTAGGTTAATGGTCAATTGGGAGTCCACAAAGCCGTGTCTGTTAGACTCTTTTTTAAGGGTGTGTAGCATACTACACTTATAAGAGAGAGGCTATAAGGTATTTAAGAATGTTTCACTTTTTAGGCATTCTTATTTTAAGCCTGGAGTCTAAGTCTTGGAATTTTTCTCTAATTCTTGGTTGTTCACTTTTCAGATCATGCCTCGATGATCTGGAACACAAAAAAACTCTTCAGTCCCATCTGGGGACAGTGTTGATAGGCTACGTACTACTTTTGGAGTTTGCTTTTGATCTTAGGGTCCCATCCCCAATTATTCTAGAGTTCCTCCAGTTGCTATTAGTCCTCCTCAGGGTGAGGTGACTAATGCAAAATTTTTGCAGTTAATTCATACTATTGGTCAGTTGGTTGCTGCTCAGGCTGAGCAGGATGTGTCTGGTGGTTGACTGTTGAGGCCACAAGGTTTGGTCAGTTCATGAAACTGAATCATCCTCCTTTTACTAGAAAAAGGTAGAGGAGGATCCTCAGGCTTCTTAGATTAAATGGAGAAGATATTCAGGGTGATGCTGATTGGTAATGTGGAAGGTGCAAACTTTGCAGCTTATCAGCTCAAAGATGTTGCATACTAGTGGTACAAAGAGTGGGATAGGGATAGAGGTGATGTCCTTATGGGATGCTTTTTCTGGATCATTTCTTTTCTCATAAGTTGAGGGAAGAAAAAAAATAAGATGTTTATGAATCTTAAGAAAGGAGGAATGTCTGTCAAGGAATATGCCTTGAAATTTCGTTAACTGTCAAGGTATGCTCTTTATTTGGTGGCTAACATGAGAGCGAGGATGAGAAAGTTTGCTTCTAGGCTATCTCAGGATTTGATCTTAGAAAGCAAGACTGCTTTGTTGATCAAAGATGTCAATATTTCAAGGTTAGTTGTCCATATGCCATAGGTGGAGGATGAGAAAAGAAAACAAGTAGAGTTCGGAGATAGGCAGGGTAAGTAGAGCAGGTTTTCTGATCAAGGAGGTGCTTAGTCACAAGATGGTTGGCATGGAGGTAAATGTCCAAAAAAAGTGAGGGAGTTCTTATTTATTATCTTCTGCTAGTGATCCTTACTTGAGGTAGTTGAGTGATAGATGTTAATAAGGTGGTGATAATTCCCTAGCACAGGGTGCCTAATCGTAGGCGAGTGAGGGTTAGTCTGATTCTGTATGCCCTCTTATTGATTCTGTGGTCATATTTATTAGGGTTATTGTGACGAAAGAAGGGACAAGTGTTTTAAATGTGGTCAGCCAGGCCATATGCTCAAGAATTATCTAGTTGGTAAGGGAGCTTCAGGAATGGTCAAAGCTCCAATTACTTCATTATCTGCTCCCACGCCTAGTGTTGTGACTTTGGTATCTGCTCCTATTTCAGATGCCGACACTGGCTGGAATAGGTTTTATGCTCTTGCATCTCTGCAAGAATATGAGGCATCACCTGATATCGTTATTGATACGTTACAACTCTTTTCTTATGACGTGTATTGTCTGCTTGATTCAGGGTCCACTCTTTCTTATATAACCTCTTTTATGGATATATGTATTGGTTTTGATCCTGAGGTTATTTTGGATCTTTTTTCTATTTCTACCTCGATAGGTGACTCGATTATTGCTTAGCGAGTCTATATGGGATGTGTTGTATCTGTTGGAGATAGGCAGACATTGGTGGATTTGTCTGAAGTTGATATGGTAGATTTTGATGTTATTCTAGGGATGCATTGGTTACACTTTTGTTATACATCCTTGGATTGTTGGACCCATAAGGTTGTCTTTAGGTTCCATGGTGAACTAGTTATAGAGTGGGAGGTGGTTCCTAAGCTCATAGGGGAGGTTTATTTCTTATCTTAGAGCTCGAAGGTTAATCTCTAAAGGTTGTATTTATCACTTGGTCTGAGTTAAAGATCCTAAGTCGGAAGGTCCTTTTTTATATTTCGTTTTGATGGTAAATGAGTTTCATGAGGTCTTTCCAATTGATCTTCCTTGTGTTCCTCCGAATAGGGAAATAAAGTTTGGTATTGATTTGATTCTAGTCACTTTTCCGATTTCTATTCCTCCTTGTATAATGGCTCTGGAAGAGTTGAGGGAACTCAAGGAGCAACTTAAGAATTTTCTGGATAAAGGGTTTAGTCATCCTAGTGTATCTCCATGGGGTGCACCGGTGTTGTTCGGGTGCAAGAAGGATAGTTCCCTTCAGATATGCATTGACTATCAATAGTTGAATAAGGTAACAGTCAAGAACAAGTATACTCTTCCAAGGATAGATAACTTGTTTGATTAGTTACAAGGTGCCAAGTTCTTTTCTAAGATAGACCATCAGTTTGGGTATCATCAGCTTAAAATTAGGGAGGAGTATATCCCTAAGATGACTTTTCATACTCGATATGGACACTTTGAATTCTTGGTGATGCCATTTGGTTTGACTAATGCCCCGACGTCATTTATGGACTTGATGAATAGGGTTTTTAGGTAGTTCTTGGATCTCTTCATCATTGTGTTTATTGATGACATTTTGGTTTATACCAAAAGTGAGGTGGATTATGCTAATCACCTCCATATGGTATTACAGACCTTGAAGGAATAACAATTGTATGGCAAGTTCTCCAAGTGTGAGTTTTGGTTGAACGCTGTGAATTTTCTTGGTCATATTATTTCTAGCGAGGGGATCACGGTGAATTTAGAAAAGGTGGCTGTGGTTACAAGGTAGCCTAGATCCGCGACTCCAATCGGCTATTTGTGGAGATATTTTTGATGATAGCTCCTCCTTTGACTAAGTTGGCTTTGAAAAAGGTTAAGTTTCCTTGGTTGGATGCTTGTGAAGGGAGTTTCAAGAAGTTGAAAGATAATCTAACTTTGGCTCCGATTTTGACATTATCTGAGGGTAGTGAGGGGTTTATAGTTTATTGTGATGCATCAAGGGTAGGACTTGGTGGTGTTTTAATGTTGCATGGGAAGGTGATTGCCTATGCTTCTAGGTAGTTGAAGGTACATGAGAGGAATTATCCTACTCATGATTTAAAGCTCTTGGCAATGGTTTTTTCTTTGAAAATCTGGCGACATTATCTATATGGAGTGCACGTAGACATCTTTTCTGATCATAAGCGTCTACAGTATGTGTTCACTCAGAAGGAGCTAAATCTCAGGAAAAAGAGATGGTTGGAGCTTCTTAAAGACTATGACATGAGTATTCACTGTCACCCAGGTAAGTCTAACGTGGTTGCTGATGCTCTTAGCAAGTTATCAATGGGGATTTTGGATTATGTGGAGGAAGGAAAGTGGGAATTGGTGAAAGATATTCACCACTTGGCAAATCTTGGAGTTCGCCTTTTGGAATCCAAGGATGGTAGGGTGATGTTACAGGAAATGGTTTGGCCATCTCTTGGTGCAGGGATTAAGGAGAAACAAATGCTAGATCCTATCTTGATGAAAATCAAGAATAATGTAGGTATGCATAAGGTAATGGTGTTTGAGATCAGTGGTGATAGTACTTTATGATACCAAGGGAGGTTGTGTGTTACTGATGTCGACGGTTTATGGCAAAGGATCTTGGATGAGGCGCATAAATTGCACTATGTTGTACATCCCGGCTCGACAAAGTTGTATCATGATCTCAAGGAGATGTATTGGTGGAATGGTATGAAAAGGGAGTTGGCTGATTTTATGACCAAATGCTTGGTGTGTCAACAAGTCAAAGTTAAGCATATGAGACCTGGTGGGTTGTATCAAGAGATTGTTTTTCCCAAATGGAAATGAGAGGTAATCAATATGGATTTCGTTACCGGTCTTCCTATATATCAAAATCACTATGATTCGATTTGGGTCATTGTGGATAGAAACAAAGTCTACTTACTTCTTGCCAGTGAGAACTATGTTTTCGACAGAGATTATTGATGAGTGGTGAGTTTACCACTCATTCACACCAATTATTCATGCACATTACCTTGTTTTGAATGAATAAATGAGACAAAATCTATTGATAGATACACCAATATCCACTCTTTGCAAGCATAAAGTTGAGGTGACCAAAAGATGTGGATGAGAGATGAAAATGATAAAAAAGGAGTAAAGAAGAGTGCAACTAAAGACTTGTAATACATCAGCCTCAGTTACTGCGACCGCGGTCCTCTATCCGCGATCGCGGAGAGATGTGCGTGATCGTGGTTTGGTAGGAATATGCCCAGGGGCAGATTTGTAAAAGCACTTAGATGCACCCAATCCATATTTAAGCAAAAAACCCTTCCTATTTAGGGATAACTTACCTCATAAGATATTTCTAGAATTCTAGACTTGAAACCATAATTTGGGTAAGTGAGCAATTAAATTTGGACGAAAAATTTCTTAGGATTTTTGTGAAGAATGAATTATTTGGATAATCCTTCTGGTATATCTTTCTTTACTTTCTTCATGAGTAGCTACGTAATTTAGTCTTGGGATAATATTGAACTAGAGTGTAATTGTGTGTGGGTAATGTTGTGTTTGCATGGATTTTAGTTGTTGAGGATGGATTCTACCATTGCTTGAGCTTATGGGTTGGAATTTGATGGGTGAAAACCCCAAATCCTTAAATAGGTTTGATTGGTGAAATCCCTAAGCTCTAGAAATCCTTTATCATCCTCGAAAGAGGGATGAAGATGAACCTTAGGTAACCCATAACATCCTCGAAAGAGGATTATAGGGGGACAAGTCAATGGTGGACAATTGAGCCTATAGTTTACTACCTTTTGAAATCTTAGAAATAAGTGTTTTGGGAGTGTAAATCATGTCAAGAGCCTCATCCTAGAAATAGGGATGCTTGATTGAGGTTTTGGGTGATTATGAAAACGTGTACATTTGTTAGGTGCTCAAAAGAGCCAATGGGTGAAATCATTGTCGTTTTGTTGAAAGATTGATCCCAATGAACTTCGACCTATCCTATCCTTTAGTTAACAACTAAAATTTCATGATGAACCAACATTAATCTACATCCATTACCTCTAGGTAGACATAATCCCAAGATTTCATCTAAATCTTGAATTCTAATTAAAAGTTTTATTCACCAAGTGCTTGTTAAAGTTTGTTGTGAAGAGTTTCCAAACAAATCCCCCCATTTCATTTTACATGTCATTTTTATTAGCATTTTGGGTATTCTTGTAGTAACTTGAACATCCATAAGGTTTGAAGTCTATAGTTCACTCCTCAAGATTCGACCCCAATTTAAATTGGTTTACTTGACAATGACCGCCTCACCCCTCAATTATAGGAGTGAGTTGAGGGTTATCAAAATAGCACCGTTGTCGGGGAGCGAAATATAAATTTTTCTTGTGTGGTGTCATTCTTACTTGGGATACCTGGAGTGGTGTAATTTACTTTATTTGTTGTTTTTGAATCTTTTGTAGGTGATCAAAGTGTAAATAGAGTAATGAGCGAGAACGCAAGCAATATGGCCCCCCTAGCATACATCTATTTGCATTGTGATGAGATGTTATCCTGTGGTTTAGGTACTATGCCGATACAATATGGTTTGTCATCATATGGATCGGGTACCACACTAGTACAACATGATATGTCTTGATGATGGTTTGGGTACCACACCGGTATGTTATGATGTTAATGTGATAAGAAGATATAATGCATACATGAATTCATTCATATGTTTGAACGTGATTTTACACGTTGTGTATATATGTATAGGTTCTTCTACATATTTCCCTATTGTGGTGAACTATGGAAATAGTTTCAAAGGTAAATAAGCTCCTTTGGGTAGATACAATTAGAGGTGAGATTTTATTGTAATGTCTAGTGCTTGCGAGTACCGAGAGGACTTGTTTTATTATAGCTTAAGGAATTGCAAGTATCATGAAAATAGGCCGTGAGAGAGAGAAAGGGTACCACTGGGAGTAGGTTAACAAAGGACAAGGATATGCAGAATGTTAAAAGATAGGTTCTTCACATAGATGCTAAGTGTAGGTCATAGAGATTCTAAATATAGGTCACAGAGATGCTAAATATGGATTAATAAGAGTTGATAATTTGGTTAATCAAAATCATAACTTACTTGATGCTAGATTTTCTCTTTTTATTTTTGGTGTCATTTATTTCTAAGCCTAGTCGTCCGATGGCACTTGACAATGTGTGGTTATACTGATGCTACACATACTACATCTCCAATCATGAGTGTACCCATAGTACAGGTTAGTTGGAGTTTCTATAGCAACAATGCCTCTCACTCTGCAGTAGCTCCTCTATTTATATTCTGCATGAATGTTATGTCATGGATGTCCCTACTCTTTTTCTAGTACTCTTGTACTGATTTAGACTATGTTTTGGGTAGTCACTTTGACATGAACCGAACTAGGTCCTAGTCGTGTTGGGCATTCAAAGCCCAACCAGGACCGGAGATAACCCTGAATACCCAACTAAAACCTCCTTACACCCTATGTCAGATGAATTCCGATCGTATAACAAGATAAAACTAGAATAATTTAAAGACATTAAATAAAGTCTATTCTCATAATCCAACAACCTCAATCAATTATCCAACCGATGCCAGCCCCAATACCAATACAAATACCAAGGATGACAACCATACCAACAACTTCCATGCCATTGTTATCTGAGAGAGCTTCTAACCAGAATCAAGTAACATCAGGTTGGGACATTCCCCAACCATAGAAAAACCCAAAATCATAGAAACAATAATAATGAAAAGAAGTCCATAGTATGTAATAGAGTCATTCGGAGTATGGAAGCTCATTATTTCAGTCTGACTAAAAGTTGTCCCCGAATACAAATCACTGAGCGGGAGGAATAGTTGTATGCCAGGTTCCTGCATCGCGTGGAGATACAGTGCCTAAAGGCTATTAGCGGAGTGAACACTAGCATGTACTCAGGGATAAAGATAAAATAATGACATTATTAAAAACCAAATCAAATAACCATATGAAATCACACATATACATATATATATCATGCTGGGATAGGGAAGGAAGTTTAGCATACATCTAAAACCTTAACCTTGGCTGAGTAACTTGACCGCCCTAAAACCACCAACGGGCTATATGGGTTCAACTCCCCCTTTTAAAGGGCCCCAATATGTGTTAGCCGCACGACCAGAGAAAAGAACCTGAGATTACTAGTACGTCTCCCTAAATATAAAGTGTGACATCATTCATATGGTCACCAAGACCACCCTCACATAGGCTGATGTGAGTTTCCAATCTTAGTCCCCCCGAGACCTCCACCTTCCATGGATTTACTATTCGGACATCTTTAAGCACATATTAAAACCATTTAGACATTCCCAACATTAATAAAGGAGTCTTTTAATTAGGCATAAGCCATTGGTATCGTCATAGTAACATTAGAGCTTGCAAGTCTATCCTTTTATGACATTAAGCAAAGTTGACTCCAAAGTTTCCAATTAATCCAAAACCATGGCCACTAATGCCTTTCCAAATAGTTTAAAACCAACCAAACCAATTAAGTTCCATTACCATTTATACAATGCAAGGATATCAGGAGTAGTCATACAATGTGACAAAATCACTCTCATTGGTACTTGAACAAATAGTTTTAGGGTACATGAGTTTCCAAAACCATAACCAAGTAATTTGGGGAAATCCATAATACATTGAAATCCATTTACCCTTAACATGTATCCAATAATGTCAAAATCATACTAAAAGCATGAAAAAAAAACATAACTAAACCATAAGAAGCATTATTCAACCATGAACATCCAAAATCCCCAACCATTATTTCAAACCATAATAATATCATGAAAAATCATACATTAAAACACATGATCTTTGTAAAATAACAATGTGGTATGAGTAATATGCCTTATACACCAACAAAGACGAAGAAAAACCACCCTCAAAGCCTTAAAAGATTATCTTGAAGAAACGCTAGCCTTTTGTAAGAAGGAGAGTTTGAGAGATATTTTAAGAGTGTTTTATTGAGAATAATAGGTTAATGAAGCCCCAAAAGATAATTTATGTTATGGTATCAAAGGGAGTTATAAAGGGAAAATGTCCAGAATGCCCTCAACTTAAAATTATAAAATTACTGCTGGTGGTTATGAGTCGACCCCTTGACTCGTAACTGCAACATACGACTCGTACCATGGAGTCATCCCAAAGAAAGTGAGTTGGACACCTGTACACTGTCCACTATACGACCCCCAAACCTCGATTCGTGACCAAACCATACGACTTGTATGGTCTAGTCATACCCAAGACTAAAACCAAGGGATTGGACACTGGACAGCATACGACTCAACCTTACCACTCGTACCCTATCCTCACGGCTCTTAGTGAACTACTCTTACTTAAAGACAAGTCAAATGACTAAGTTACTAATTTGATTAAGGGACAGACCAACAAACCATCACCACCCCTAACGACTTGTACCACAAAACCCTAACCACAATAGAAACCCACCCACCCCTCACTAGTCTCATAACAACTAGGGTCCCCTGACCCATACCTATACCATAGGACTCGTATGGTGAGTCATTAAAAGGATAGTGTGCTCAAAGCCTAGGAATTTTTCAAGGGATAAAACCTAGGGTGTTTTTATTCTCCCCCGCTTGGATCATTCGTCCTCGAATGATGGCACAAGGCAGTGAATGGCATGATTAAACCCCTTACACTTACCTTTAATACAGAAAACTATTGACCAAGGAATTTACAATCCACTCTTACCTTTGACTAAATTAGAAAACAAAAATGGTAATAATAACACATACCTTATGCATGAATTTTCGAAAAAGAAAATAGGAATGGATACTTGGACTTCATGTCCTCTTTAGCTTCCCAAGAAGCCTCTTAGACCTTGTGGTTACTCTGTAGAACCTTTGTCGAAGCTAAGTTCTTGGTCCGCAACTGAAGAACCTGCCAATCCAAGGTTTCAATAGGGACCTCCTCATAAGATAAAGAATCTTAAATACCAATATCTATTATAGGTACAATCTGCGATGGATCTCCCACACACTTCTACACAAGAGAATCATGGAATACCAGGTTAATGGAGCCTAAACTATAAGGCAACTCCTGCTCATATGCAATATTTCCTACTCTTCTTAAAACCAAGTACAAACCAACATACCGGGGACGAAGCTTTCCCTTCTCCCCAAATCGCATTACTCCCTTCATAGGAGACACCTTTAAGGAAACTCTATCCCCAACCTTAAACATTAACTTCCTATGCCTCACATCCGCATAGGAATTTTGAAGACTTTGGGTGACTTGAAGCCTATCTTGAATCACCTTCAACATCTCCTTAGCTTGGTGAATCAAATTCAAGCCAAACATCTCTGTATCACCAACCTTGAATAACTCAATACGAGACCTACAATTCCTACCATACAAGGCCTCAAACGAAGCCATCCCAATTCTAGAGTGGTAGCTATTATTATTGAAAAACTATATAAGAGGAAAATGCTCAACCCAGCAACCACCATCGAAAATCACATAAGCTCTAAGTATCTCTTCCAATGTCTGAATAGTCCTTTTCGCTTTCCCATCTGATTGTGGGTGGAAAGCAGTACTAAGATTCACATTGGACACCAACCCTTTCTAAACAGCCGCCAAAAGTGAGATGAAAATTGTGTACTACGATCCGAGATGATAGAAATAGGTACCTTATGTAACTTCATAGTCTCTTGGAGATAAAACCTCTCATAATCCTCTGCCAAAAAATTGGTCCTCACTAGCAAAAAGTGAGCATACTTTGTCATCCTATCCACGGTAATCCAAACCAAATTAAACTAATTCCGAGATCGAAAAAGACTGGTAACAAAATTCATATTGATCAGCTCCCAATTCCAAACAGGCAACTTAATTTCTAGAAATAATCCATCGGGTCTTATGTGCTCAACTTTCACTTGTTGGCACACCATGCAATTAGCCACGAAACTAGACACATCCCGCTTCATATTGTTCCACCAATACATCTTCTTAAAGTCACGATACATTTTCATTGATCCAGGATGAATAGCATAGAAAGACTCATGCGCCTCTGCCAAGATTCTCTAGCATAAACCATCTATATCGGGAATGCATAACCTCTTTTCGTACCACAAGGTACCATCACCACTAATCTCGAAGGCCATCATCTTCTCCCTACCTACATCACCTTTGATCCTTATCAAGATAGGATCCAACACCTACTTCTTCTTTACTTCAGCACCAAGAGACGACTCTACCACCTCTTGAACAACTATACCACCATTCTCAGAGTGCAAGAGACAAACTCCAAAGTTAGCCAATGGTGAATACCTTTCACCAACTCCCATTTCCCTTTATCCACATGAGCCAGACATTCCATGGATAACCTGATAAGAGTATCAACAACCACATTAGTTTTATTTGGATGGTAGTGAAGACACATATCGTAATCCTTGACTAGCTTAAGCAATCTGCTTTGTCTGAGGTTAAGCTCTTTCTGAGTAAATAAATATTATAGGCTCTTATGATAAAAAAGATATCCACATTCACGCCATATTGATAGTGACACCAGATTTTCAACGCGATTACCCCAACCAATAATTTCAAATCATGTGTTGGATAATTCTTCTCATGCACCTTTAACTGTCTAGAGGCATAAGCTATCACCTTGACATGCTGTAGTAACATACAACAAAGCCCTGTACACTACATATCACAATAGATCACGAATCCATCAGTGCCTTTAGGAAAAGTCAATACTACAGTCAAAGTCAGCTTATCCTTCAGCATTTCAAAAGTACCCTAAAAAGTATCAGACCACAAAAACTTCACGTTCTTTTGAGTCAACTTAGTCAATGAGGAAGCTATAGAGGAAAATTTCCCATAAACCTCTTGTAGTAACCAGATAAACCAAGAAGCTTCGAATATCAGGTGGAGTTGTGGGTCTAGTCCACCTCTTAACCACTAGAACTTTTTGTAGATCCACCATGATCACTTCACTAGAAAATGACATGACCAAAAAAAGTGGCAGCGTTCAACCAGAACTCATATTTTGAAAATTTAGCATAAAAGTGTTGATCTTTCATGGTCTGTAATACTATGCAGAGGTGATTGGCATGATCCATCTCACTCTTTGAATACACCAAAATATCGTCTATGAACACAATGACAAACAAATTAAGAAACCATCTTATGGATATCCACCTCCCTAATCTTTAACTGATGATACCCAGACTAAAGATCAATCTTGGAGAAAAACTTAGCACCTTGAAGATGATCTAATAAATTATCTATCCTTTGAAGAGGGTAGTTATTCTTTACCATCACCTCATTTAACTATCGGTAAACGATACACATCCAAAGGGAACCATCTTTCTTACAGACGAATAAAATTGATATACCCCACGAAGACACATTAGGATGGATGAAACCCTAGTCTAAAAGATCCTTTAAGATTTCCTTACACTCCTTTAACTCAACTGGATCCATTTAATATGGGGGAATAAAAATAGGATGAGTGTCTAAAACAAGATCTATCTCAAAATCAATCTCCCTATTAGAACGAACAATAGAAAGGTCATTAGGGAAGACCTCCATAAATTTATTCACCATCTGGACAGAATACAAAGAAGGACCCTTCGAATTAGAATCTTTAACTCGAACCAGATAGTAGAGACACCTGACATGATCCAACCCAGGGCCTTATCATAATGAGCATCCTAAGTCCAATTGGGATCGAAGGCCACCCCCGTTACCCAACCTAACCTTCAACCGCCTGCCCTGAGCTGGCTGAATTTTGGACATATAAAGAGATAGTGTAATAGTTCATATGAAGACTCTGAGATAGGATCACAACCAAGATCAACCCAACCAAGTCTAACCATCCCATACCAACTGTCCAACTATACCAAGCTAAACCCAAAATCATAAATCAGACCATAACTAAAAAAGTTACATTAATAATTAAATATGTAATCCCAAAATAAAATATGATGGAACAGTGAGAAATTTTGTCTAATAATTTCATCCCCAATACCAATGTCAATACTAAGGTTGAGAGTAGTACTAATCCCACCTATTCCAACCTATAGTAGTACCACAAAAGCCTTTAACAAAAAAAATACAAAAATCATATTGGGACATGCCCCAGCCATAGCAAACACCGATATACATAAATAATCCAAAGTATGAAATAACATCCATGAAAGGGAGCCTTGTGGAAAAATGAAAGCTCGCCACTTCAATTAAAAGTTGACCCCCGAATATCCAAATACTAAGCAGGAGGAGTAAAATAATCGGTTCCTGCATTGTGTGGTTAGCAGGTGAACTCTAGCATGAACTCAGGATGAGGATAAAATAATTCCATATATAAAAATCAAGTAAAACCATCCATAGGCACACAACCCATATATATATATAACCATGTCGGGAAAGAGGACCGGGTTTAGCATGCATTCAAAACCTTTACTCTGGGCATGTAAAGCTTAGTCGTCATAAAACCACCGATGGGCCATATGGGTTAAGTGTAACCCCCTGAATGAGTCTGCGTATAGCCAAATGAATCTGGGATACCATAAGAGTCGGGGATTCCCATGTACCCTTCACTCTCCATGATACATATGTTCAGTGTACCTAGAAGATTCCCGTGTACCTCATAAGTATCATATAGCGTCAGTATGACCTACCCCTTATGTTAAGAAATAAGAATTTCAAGTGCTCATTCATTGGATTCCTACCTTCATTGTTAGCTTTTACACTAACCTTTATTGCCTAATTAAAACCATTTTCCAACCAAACAATTATTCTGTTAGTAGTAACCAAGGCTATTAGCAGTGGTATCACCATACTAACTATAACTTGCAAGTATTGACCTTAGCCAAACCTTTCATTGGTCAAGGAATTCGGATTCTCATGTACCCCAGAAGTATTCATTACCATATTAACTTGGGGGATTCCCTTGTACCCCACAAGATTGTTAATCAAGCCAAATCATTTCAAAACCATTTAAACCATTCATATTATTTAGGGTTTCATTACCTAGTTTAAACTATGAATAAGTCCCACTGAAAAATCCCATATTACGGTGAAAACATTGTTATAGGCATTTATCAAAAACATTGGGGGCATAGTATTTCCAAAGACAAAGCCAACCATTCCCAAGAAACCAATTATCCAAAACCACCATTAAAGCTTATAAAAGCATAGTTAAAACATGGGAAAACAATAACCAAACATTTATAACCAAAACCCCCAAATCATATTTGAAAACCCAAAATCATTCAACATTCAAATCATTAAAACGTTGTATAAAATTCATGCCCTTAGTTTGAACTAACAAAGACGGAAAGGAACTTTCCTTAAACAAAGATGATGATGGACGAAAATCACCAAGACAAGCCCAAATTTATTCCTTAAGATGAAGCCCTAGCCTCCTTTGCCCAAGAACTCTGGAGAGGATTTAGTAGTGTTTTCTAAGTGTTTAGGAATAGAATAATATGGTAAATAACCAACCAAGTGCAATACAATTCGTGGGATCATATTAGGATAAGTAGGGAAATATCCAGATTGCCCTCACATAAACTTCACTTAATTCCCATTACAGGGTATGACCTACCCTTATAAGTCGTACCTATCCTATACGAGTGGTACCCACCTCTCGTGCCCTAGGCTTTCCCCCTTGGACCCAGCATATTCCAAGGTGCGACACACCTAAATCTAATTTGTATAAAAGTGTACAACTAGTACCCATGATTCGTACCCCAAGCAAAATGTAATCCCAAGAGGATTGAATACTAACCACTATAAGAGTCCATAGTATGACTCGTACCCTGGCTTACATCTTATGGTGAGCCACTTGTACTTAGATCCAACCTAAGTTACCAAGTTCAAGGTTAAGTGAAGTAACCAAACAACCCATATCCACCGATACGACTCATATTATCCAAATTATAGCCCTTCCAAAACCCAAATCTAACCCACCAACCAACATTGGTCAGCATACGACTAACCCATACAACTTATATTCTAATGTATGAGTTGTTTCCCTTAGTCGTATCTTGCCCAAAAACTAGAAATCAAGGAAATTTTCTAAGGTCCAGAAACCAGGGTGTTTCATTCTCCCCTACTAGGAATATTCGTCCCCAAATGACGGATAAGGTAAGAGTAACCACACGCATGAGTGATTTGCATTATCAAATATATTACAAATCTTTAGCAAAGTTCGAAAACAAAGATGAAAGATATTAATCTATCCTTTAACAAAGTTAGAAAATAAAGATGTGCTGAAGAACACATACCTTCCGCATGAATCCTAGGAGAAGAAAATAGACGCGGATACTTGGACCTTATGTCTTCCTCCGCTTCCCATGTATCTTCTTCCACCTTAGGGTTCCACCATAGAACCTTAATCAAAGCCATATCCTTCATTCGTAACTAGCAAACCTGCCTATCTAAGATCTCAATAGGAACTTCTTCATAAGAGACAGAGTCTAAGATACCCAAGCGTTCAATGGAACAATTGAAGAAGGATCACCAATGCATTTCCTTAACATGGAAACATGAAATACCAGATGAACAAAGCTCAAATTAGAAGGCAACTCCAATTCATAAGCCATATTACCAATCATTCGCAGAACCACAATAGGACCGACATATCAGGGATTGAGCTTCCCTTTTTTACCAAACTGCATTACTCCCTTCATGGGAGATACCTTTAAGAACACCCTATCCCTAACCTCAAACTCCAAGTCTCTACGCCTTACATCTGTATAAGATAATCCTTGAGTAGTCTTAAGCCTATCATGAATTACCTTTACCTGTTCCATAGACTGATAGACCACATTCGGACCGAACATATCCTCCTTACTAAGCTAAAACCAATAAATAGGAGATCTACACCTCCTACCATACAATGCTTCAAAAGGGGCCATAAAATTACCAGAATTATAGTTATTATTTAAGAAAACTCTACCATAGGTATATAGTCAACCCAACTACCACCATAATTAATCTCACATGCCTGAAGTATATCCTTCAATATCTGAATAGTACTTTTGGCTTGCCCATCTATTTGAGGATGAAAAATAGTACTCAGACTCACCTTAGTACTCAATCCATTCCTAAAAGATCGCTAGAAATAAGATGAAAACTGTATACCATGATCAGAGAAAATAAAAATAGGTTCCCCATGCAGCTTCACAATCTCCTGAAGATACAACCATACATAGTCCTCAACCAAAAATTTAGTCCGCACTAGCAAAAAGTGAGCAGACTTTTTCATCCTATCCATGATGATCCAAATCAAATCAAATTAGTTTTATGATTGAGGAAGATCGATAATGAAATGCATATTGATTACCTCTCATTTCCATTTAAGAAAATCAATTTCTTGATACAACCCACCAGGTATTAGGTGCTTAACTTTTACTCGATGACACACTATGCATTTAGCCACAAAATCGGCCATATCAATTTTCATACCATTCCACCAATACATCTCTTTGAGATCATAATACATCTTCATTGAGTTGGGATGTACACCGTAGCATGATTCATGCGCATCAGCCAAGATCCTTTGCAACAAATACATCGATATTAGGAAAGCACAACCTCTCTTGGTACCATAAAGTACCGTCACCACAGATCTCAAACAACATTACCTTTTGCATACCCATATTGCTCTTGATTTTCATCAAGATAGGATCTAGCACTTGCTTCTGCTTAATCTCTGCACCAAGAGATGACCAAACAACTTCCTATACCATCATCCCCAAGCCTCAGAGTCCAAGAGATGAACTCTAAGATTAGCCAAGTGGTAAATACCTTTGACCAATTCTCATTTTCCTTTCTCCATATGAGCCAAACTCCCAATGGACAACCTCCTAAGAACATTAGCAACCATGTTAGCTTTACTTGGGTGATAGTAATGACTCACATCATAGTCCTTGAGAAGCTGTAACCACCTTCCCTACCTAAAATTTAGCTCCTTCTGAGTACGTTCAATAGACTCTTATGATAAAAAAAATATCTACCTATACTCCATGTAGATAATGATGCTATATTTTCAAAGTAAATACCACCACTAATAGCTCTAATTCATAAGAAGGATAATTGCTCTCATGCATCTTCAACTGCCTAGAAGCATAGGCAATCACCTTCCCATGCTGCATCAAGACAACACCAAGTACCACTCTCGATGTAACAGAATAAACCATAAACCCCTCACTACCTTCAGGCAATGTCAAAACTGGAGCCGAAGTTAGCTTATCTTTCGACTTCTTAAAACTCCCATCACAAGCATTCAACCAAGAAAACTTCACTTTTTTCAGAGCCAACTTAGTCAAAGGAGAAACTATAATCGAAAAGCTTTCCATAAACTACTGATAATACCCTGCCAAATTCAAGAAGCTCAGAATATTGATGGGAGTCATGGGTCTAGGACACTTTTTACCACATCCCCCTTTGCGGATCAACTATGATCCTTTCTCTAGAAATAATGTGACCAAGAAAAATCACAGCATTTAACAAAATATACCTTTACAGAACCTAGCATATAACTGATGTTCCTTTAAAATCTTTAATACCACACAGAGGTGATTAGCATAATCCACCTCACTCTTGGAATAAACCAAAATGTCATCAATAAACATAATGAAAAAGAGATCAAAGAAGTTCCTGAAAACCCTGTTCATCAAGTCCATAAATGCCTCTGGAGCATTAGTCAAAGAAAATGACCATGGCACCGTGAAACTGATAAAACAAGTCATCTATCCTTGGGAAAGGATAATTGTTCTTGACCATCACTTTATTCAATTGTCGATAGTCAATGTACATCCAAAGGGAACCACCCTTCTTGCGCATGAACAACACCGGTGCACCCTACGGAGATACACTAGGATGAATAAACCCCTTATTTAGAATATCCTTAAGTTGCTCCTTGAGTTCCTTCAACTCCGTTGGAGCTATTTTATTAGAAGTAATAGATATTGGACGAGTGTCCGAAACCAAATCAATTACAAACATTATTTTCTTATTCAGAGGGACACCAGGAAGATTATCCAGAAAGACCTCAGGAAACTCATTTACCACTGGAACTTAAAATAGAGAAGGACCTTCTGAGTTACAATATTTAACACAGACTATGTGATAAAGACAACCTTTAGAGATTAACCTCCGATCTCTAAGATAAGAAACAAATCTCTCTTTAGTAGCAAGGGAAACACCCTCCCACTTAATAATTGATTCACCGGGGAACCTAAATACAACCTTATGGGTCTGACAATATAAGGATGTATAGCAATAGTGTAACCTCCATCCCTAGAATAACATCAAAATCTACCATATCTAGCTCAAATAGATCTACCGAGATCTGTTTGCTACCAACAGATATGACACAGCCCTATAGACTCTTTTAGTAAATACAAAGTCACCTACTGAGGTAAAAATAGTAAAAAGATATGAAACAACCTCAAGATCAAAACCAATACATACAACCACAAATGGGGTTACATAAAAAAAAGTAAACCTCGGGTAAGGCAGACAATATATGTCATGAAAAAAGAGCTGTAATGTATGAATAACGACATCAGACGATGCCTTAGATTCCTACAGAGATGTAAAAGTATACAACCTATTTCGACGTGTGTCGGTACCAAAAGTAGGAGCTGACACTATAGCTGCACCACTAGGTGCAGGAGTAGAAGGCAAGGCAATCAAAGCTTTGACCGCTCTCGATACATACTTTCTGACCGAATAATTTTTGAGCATATTGACTGGCTGGCCATATTTAAAACACTTGTCCCTACTTTCATCGTAATAGCCCTAATGAAAATGACCACAGAACCAATAATGAGGGCTTGAAGAAGTCGACTGACCCTCACTCGCCTGAGATTAAGCACCATGTGCTCCAAAATTATCACCACCTTATGGACTGTCACTCAACTACCTTAGGAAAGAAGTACTAGCAGCAGAGAAGGAACCCACACTCCCCCACTTCTTCTTTAGTCATTTACCTCCATCTAGATCACCCTACTGCTGAGTACCACTCTGCTCAAAGAACCTAGTCCTCTTGCCTGTCCTTTCCCTAAACTCCACCTAATTCCTTTTTTTATTCTCCACCAATTGTATGTGGACAACTAACCTAAATATATCCAGATCTTTGATCAGAAAAGCAGTCTTGCTTTTAAGGATCAGATCCCGAGATAGCCCAGAAAAGAACTTTCTCATTCTCTCTTATAGGTCAGCTACCAAATTAGGAGTATACCTTGACAGCTGATGAAATTTCAAGGCATATTCGTTGAAAGACATTTTTCCTTATTAGAGATTCACAAACTCCTCCAGCTTTGCTTCCCTCAGCTCTTGAGGAAAGAAACGGTCTAGAAAAGCATTATAAAATGTATTCCATAAGAAACACTCCCCCATATCACCTCTATCCCTATCCCACTCTTCGTACCATTGGTATGCAATATCCTTGAGCTGATAAGCTATAAAATTCACACCTTCTATATTTATGGCCTGCATCACCCTGAATATCTTTTCTATTTCATACAAGAAAGCTTGAGGATCCTCCTCCATTTTTACACTAGTAAAGTTAGGAGGATTTAGCTTCATAAACTTGGAAAACCTTATAGCTTTAGTAGATAACCCACCAAATACATCCAGCTCATCTTGAGCAGCAACCAACTAAGCAATAGACTGAATAGATTGTCAAAACTCTGTATTAGTCACGTCACCCTGAGGACGACTAGTAGCAATTGGAGGAACTCCAGAAAAACCAGGGTTAGGACTCTGAGAATGACTATGAACTCTAGTGTAGGACGTACCCTATCAACATCATCCCCAGATTAGACAAAAAAATTTTCTTGTGTACTAGATTGTTGAAACATGATATAAAAAGTCAACAACCAAGGATTAGAGAAGAATTCTAGGACTCAGTCTCCAAGCTTGAAAACAGAGAACCAAGAAAGTAAAACATTCCCAAATGCCCTGTAGCCTCTCTCTTATGATTGTAGCACGTTATACACCCCTAAAAGAAACTCTAATAGACACAGCTTTTTGGAATCCTAATTGAACATAAACCTAAAGCTCTGATACCAACTTGACCCGACCCGATCCAACTCGAGGCCTTATCGTGATGGGCATCCCAAGTCCAATCAGGATCGGAGACCACTCTAGTTACCCAACCCAATATCTAGCTACTTGTCTTGAGTTGGATGAATGTCAAACATATAACATGATAGCATAACAACTCATATAAAGACTCTGGGATAGGACCACGACCATGACAGACCCAAACGAGTCCAACCGTCCCATAACAACAGTCCAACCATACCAAGCCAAATCCAAAATCATAAATCTGATGATAACCAAATAAGTTCTATTAATAATTAAATATATAATCCTAACATAAAATATGATGGAATAGTGAAAATTTTTGTCCAATGATGTTAACCCCAATACTAATACCAATGCCTTACACTAACATGAACCTTGTCTTCCCCTAAAGCAACCATACAAATAGGACTATTGCTAATCATGTGCCTTACCATACCACAACTAAAGCACTTGTCCTTTCTTTTATCACAGTAACCCTGAAACATTTGACCATAAAATCTGTAGGAAGGATAAGAAGGAGCTAATTGGGCCTTAGTTGCCTAAGACTGGGGACCCTATGCCCTAAAGTTTTTGCCACTATAGAATCTCCTATCACCTGAAGGCTTTGGGTAGGTAGCACAACTGTCAAATAGAAACCAGAATTGCCTCACTTCTTCTTCAGCCACTTTCCACCGTTCCAACTACTCTACTGTTTGCCACCACCTAGCTCAGAAAATCTAAACTTCTTACTCTGCCTCTCCATAACTTTTGCCTATTTATTTTTCTCTTTTTCAACATACTGTATGTACACAACCAACCTAGTAATATTGATGTCCTTGTTCAACAAGGAAACCTTATTATCCAAAATCAAGTTTCGAGACAATGCAAAAGCAAACTTCATCATTCTAGATCTTATGCTAAAAACCAACTTTGGAGAATACCAAGATAACTGGTTAAACTTCAAGGCATACTCTTTGACTAACATTCATCCCTACTTTAGGTTAACAAACTCTTCCATCTTTGCTTCTCTCAACTCTTGAGTAAAAAAGCAATCCAGGAATGCATTAGAGAAATCCTCTTATAGTGTTGACTCAGCATCGTCACCCCTTCCCTGATGACATTCTTCATACCACTGGTATGCCACATCTTTTAAATGATAGAATGCAAATTCCACACCTTTCACATTAGTAGCATGCATAACATGGAGGATCTTTTTCATCTCATCTTGAAAACCCTTAGGATCCTTTTCTAACTTAACACTGGTAAATATTGGAGGATTGAACCTCATGAATAGACCAACCCTTATGGCATCAGAAGATAAAGTAATAGAAGTACCACGCTCATCCTGAAAAAGCAACAAACTATGCCAACATATAAATAGACTGATGATACTCAACATTCGTCACATTAGCCTAAGGAGCTCAACTAGGATTAGAGGAAACATGTTGAACTCTAGGAAGACAATTAAGAATTGGACCCCAAGGCTAGGTATAGACCTCATAAGTAGGATAAATCCTATTAACATTGTCTTCGAGAGGGACAGAGAAGTTTTAGTTATCTTTAGATCATCGAGAGGCATGATCTAAAAAGCAAACAAACATGAATTAGTGAAGATTTTAGGACCTTAGACTCTACAGCTCAAAAATAGAACACAACAAAGAGAAACATTTCTTAATACCTCGTAGCCTTTCTCTTATGAGTGTGGTGCAATATTCATCATTAAAAGAAACTCTACTCGACACGTCTTTATCGGACAATTGACCATGAACCTAGATCTTTGATACAAATATGGTGTAACCCAAACTAGGGCCTAATCTTGTCGGTCATCCCAAGTTCAACTAGGACTAAAGACCACCCCCAATACCCAACTATAACCGCCCTGTACCCTATGTTGGCTAAATTTTAAATGTATAACAAGATAAAACAAGACTAATTTAAAGCCATTATATAAAGTCTATAATCATGATCCAATACCTCAATCAAATTTCTAACTGGTGCCAATACCAATAAAAAGGCTGACACCAATACCGACATTTCCCATGCTTATAGATGTCTGATAAAGCCTCTAACTAAAATCAAGTAAAATCTAACCCCAACCATAAAAAAACCAAATTCCAAGAAACAAAATTAATTAAAAGAAGTCCATATAATAAAATAGAGTCATGTGGATCATTGAAGCTAGCTACTTTAGTTTGACTGAAATTTGTCCCTAAATCTAAGTCACTAGGAAGGAGGAATAGTGGTATGGCCAGTTCTTACATTGTGTAGGGATACAATGCTTTAAAATAGTTAGCTGAGGGAATGTTAACATGTACTCTGGGATAAATATAAAATAATGTTGTTATTCAAAACCAAATCAAATAACCATATATAATCACACATATACATATACATATATATATATATATATCATACTGGGATAGGGAACCGAGTATAGTATATATCTAAACCCTTAACCTGGGCAGAGTAGCTTACCGTCCTAAAACCATCCAGGGGCTATATGGGTTTATCTCTCCTTGCTGAGAGGATCCCAGTATGTATTAGTCATACAGTTAGAGAAAAAAATCTAAGATGAATGTGAGTTTGTAATGTCTATCCCTTGGGGACCCTACATTCCACAGCTTTGCTACTCGGCCTTATTTAAGCCCATATTAAAACCATTTACACATTCTTAACCATTTATCAAGGAGTCTTTTTATTAGAATTTAACCATTGGTATCGTCATACCAACGTTAGAGCTTGCAAGTCTATCTTTTTCTGCCATACCAAATCCATTAAACCAAGTCAACTCCAAAGTTTCCAATTAAGCCAAAACCATGGCCACCAAGTCCTTTCTAACCATTTAAAAACAAACAAACCAATTTAAGTTTCATTACCATTTATACAATGCAGGATATCAAGACTAGTCAAATAATGTGACAATCATTCTCATTGAAATTTTAACAAACAGGTTGAGGGAACATGAGTTTCCAAAACTATAGCCAAGTAATTTGATGAAATCCAGAATACACCAAAATCCATTTACCGTTAACATGCATCCCACAATGTCAAAATAATACTAGAAGTACGAAAGAAAATATAATTAAGCAATAGGAACCATTATTGAGCCATTGACATAAAATAACCTAACAATTATTTCAAACCATACCAATATCATGAAAAATCATATATTAAAACACATGATAATTGTAAAATAACAATGAGGGAGGAGTAACACACCTTAAATACCAAGAAAGACAGAGAAAAATGACCCTTGAAAACCTTAATTGATTATCTCTAAGAAACCCTAGACTTTTTCTTGAGAGAGTGTTTGAGAGAGATTTTAGGAGTGTTTGATTGAGAATAATAGGTTAATGAAGCCCCAAAAGGTATTTTATGTCTTTGTATCAAAGGGAGTTACAAAGTGGAAATACCTAGAATGCCTCCAACATAAAATAGTAAAATTATCATAGGTTGTCATGAGTCGACACCTTGAATCGTGACCACAACATCGTCACCAATATAGTGAGTTGGATACCCATACACTATCCACCATAAGACTCCCTAAAAACCACTCGTGACCAAACCATACGACTCGTATGGTCTAGTCGTACCCAAGATAGGAACTTAAGTGATTGGACACTAGACAACATATGACTCAACATTACGACTTGTATCCTGTCCTGATGGCTCTCAGTGATCCACTCATGCTCAGAGCCAAGTCAAGTCACTAAGTTACTAATTTGATTAAGGGACCGACCAAACTAATCATCACCACCTCTAACAACCCATACCATCAAACTGTAACCATTATAGAAACCCAACCACCCTTCACTGGTCTCTTAATAACTAGGGTCTCCTCACTTGTACCCATCCATTCAGCTCATATGGTGATTCATTACAAGGACAGTGAGCTCAAAGCCTAGTAATTTTCCAAGGGACAAAACATAAGGTGTTTCACACTTGTAATTATTTATTACATTTAATTTTCTTACATGATGTATTAAAAACAAGTTTAAAAATAAATTCATCATGTATCACTGTTTTAAATCGATTAAGCATTTAGATGGTGAACTTCAAAATAATTAAGTATTCATTGTTTAACTTATGTATTTTTTAATTTATGGGATTATCTGGGTTCTCCTATTTGGGATAGGTGTTGGTAGGTTAGGTTATGGCATTATTGGACTTTAGAAAACTATCACTTCTTTTTGATTTATTGTTTTGACTTGATTCTAATTTGGATATGGTGATACAAATTTGTATATGACCTTTTTTATTTTTTTGTCCATTGATAGTTCATACTATAGCAAATGAATCTAGTCATAGCCCCTGTATTATAGGCTCTAGCAATAGAACTAACTTTTTAAGAATGAGGAAGCAAAAAAGGTTAGCAAAGAGGATAGTTGATACCAAGGGTCGAGCTCGAGAAATAACTGATTAGCCTCTTTAGAGATTAGTGAAACCTTTACCATCCAAAGATCATTACGAAGAGATTAAAGAGAATAATAAGGATGTTTTAGAGGTAGGGGAGGTGTCATCGGTTAGAGGTGCAACACTGTATTATATTTCTTCTGAGATAATCCATCAAGTACTTTCTTTCTTGAATATAAAGGATTGTACTAGGGCCACTTCATCTACGTCTTCTCATTAATTCTAAGCTATTTAGAAGACTGCTACTATTGCTCCTAGAATGGGTGATGCTTTGGGGAATAAGATCCTTCCTCATTCGGTGCTAGGTTTTCTAATTACTAAGACTAAACATCGCATGCTGACTAAGTTACTAAAGATACAACCTTCAATATTTATTGGCTCTGGGATAGAGGATACATTTGAGTTCATTGTAGATTATTATGAAAGGCTATCTAAAATAGGTATTGTTGAGTAGCACGATATTAAATTTTTTACTTTCTAGTCACAAGGTGATGCCAAGTAGTGATGGAGGGAATATGTGGATGTCGATCACCATCTTTACCTCCATTGACATGGTATTAGTTTCATTCCCTATTTTTAGATAAGTATGTACCCTGTACTCTTTCTGATTACAGAAGGATGAGCTTTTGCCCCTTATGCAGGGTACTATATTTGTTGCGGCCTATGAAGACAAGTTTTATTCTTTGTCCCATTATGCTACTCAGTTACTTAGTGAATAGGAGGACAGGATTTGGTTGTTTGTGAAAGGCCTAAACACTGACATGTAGGATTTGATTGTCCGTATGATTTCTATTGAAAGACCTTTATTTCATAACCCGAGACTACACCTAGTCGTAACATGGTGTGTTTAGTCATATGTGACCCAAAACTAACCCATGGATGACTTGACACTAAGAATACTAAAATAAATAATGAAATACTAAATAGAAGATAAATATGAATGATTCATGTATATTCAAAACAAAACTTAATAGTCAAGATGAAAATTATCTAAGCAAAACCATAAGTTGAAACTCTACTCTCTGACTATCTGAAAACCTCTAAATAAGATGAGTTGTTGGGACAAGAACACAACTAACTCTAACTGCCTAAAATTAAAATAATACCAAAAAGAAATAATGATAACTAGTTCTTGAATGATAAGAAATCACAAAATTAATGTTGTTGAGTTGATGCTGAATTGCTTTAACCATTATCGGGATTTTGAACATCCAAACCTATATTATAAGACAATATAACACAAAGAAAAGTATGTGGTTATTACTTTGAATGTTCAGAGCATGTGATATATGCACTACACTATATGAGTTGAATACGCGAATGATGACATAATAAATTGAACATGGATATAAATAATGTAAACTGATGCAATGAACAATTAATAAACATAGGATAGTAAAATATGTTAAAATGATAGAAATTCAAGGATATAAACATATTTGAGTCTAAACTATTGGAGTAACTATAGTTAATACAAACTATGTGAGAAAAACGGAATCCAACATACAACTGAAGTTGGGAGGGAATTTATACCTTGCCAAGAGTAAGAACCATAGTTGGCGTTAAATCACTTATGAGCCAATTCAGTCAAGGGAGACACACTGAACTAATAATGATTTCATTAACCTATAGTGAAATACAGTTTGAGACTAGGGTTGCCTGAACCCATGCACACTAAGTGCTAAGTAGTAATCCCAATGGAAGGTAAACCGATATACTAAATTGCTCAATAAAACTATTAATCTAGAAACTAAAAAAATAAATAGACTATTTGAAAGCATTCTAAATCACAAAAGCCGAGGAATAAGACTATTATTCTAAAATCTAAAAAACTAAATATTTTATTTGAAAGCATTCTTAATCATGAAAATTGAAGAATTAAGTATTTAACTAACAATGCATGAAATCCTAGGTCATCAAATGTTCATAACTCGCCATCTCTGAAGTATGCAACTAATAATGACATTTTAATAATTGTACGGAAAAAGAGAAAACATTCATGCCCAATTCAAAACCCATGGAGTATCCAATGTACAAATAAATCATGAATTCAAGTGTGAAGAAAATCAACTTTCAAAAAAATCATGGAGATAATAATCATATTGAAGGAACATATTCCTGAAACCCTAGTCGCTAAGAGAGAACTTGAATTGAAAAATTTGATGTTCTTAAGGGCTCAATGGGTGAAAGAAAACCCATAAAATAAATCCCTCATACCTAATATTTAAAACCTTAATGAAACCTTTGAATTTTGAGCCATAAGTTTAAGAAACCTAATCTTAGCATGAAGAAGAAAAATCACCCCTTTCCTTTAAAGTTTCTGAGTGTCAAATGAATTATAACGAATGATAGAATTGGGCATGTTTTAGGATTATTATTTATCCCTTAGATAACTTAGAAAGCATAGCTTTGGTTTTTAAAGAGAGAAAAAGGACCACATAGCCTTTTTAAAATCATCTAGAAAGTTGTTACAATCAATCCCGATGACATAGATGATGAGTCGAAGCCCTTTGGCTACGAGAATAGACTAGAAATAAATTTTATCTCCCCACTAATAGATCTGGGAGTCACCCTAAAATACCTAGGTTTTGAACCCTTAGAAAAATCTCATGAATTGTGCATTCTAACCAAAATACAGTTTAGATGTGTCACTAGTACACTAGTGTACGAGTCGTACCCTTCTACCCACCCCCTCTCATATGTTAAACATCCTAGGAGGGAAACATACTATCTATAGTATTACATGGCCTTTCCTGGTCATATCTTAGTGTAAGAGTCATACATAACTTAGTCATATGGAAGGTTGTGTTGGTCTATAGTGGACTATTTTTGGTACGAGTTAATGGTATGGTTTAGGGTACAAGTCGTACCCCTTGAGTACAAGTCTATAGTGTGTTTTCATACCTTCATAAGTAGATGAGTCCTAGGTGAAGCCTAAGGTATGAGTTAGGGTACCACTCATACCCTAGGATATAATTGATTCATAGGGAGTCGTACCCTCCTGCGGGTTTATTTTCTAGCTTTTAAGGGCTCTATGGCTATTTCCACCCTAAAAACCAATAAGAACTCTAACTATATAATGTGTTTCGGATTCCAAAACCCTTATTTTTCAAGACAAATACATTCCAAATCCTCTCCATACTTCTCAAAACAAAAATGGAGGCTAGGGTTTCAAGGGTGTTCATCTAAAGGCAAAGAAGAGTCAAGTTTCTTAATGGATCATCTTGTTTAAGGCATTTAAATATTTCCCTTGTTAAATAACGCAAAGATCATGTATGTTAAACATGTATTAACTATTGGAAATAGTGAATTTGAAATCAAATGATATGGGTTTTGTTTCAAAATATAAATAATGTTTGCTCTTGCTTAAACTTATGTTTATACATGTTATTGGTGATGATTTGCATATGTGGGTGTTTGTTGCTTGAGGTTTAACAAATGGGTCTTGTGTAACCCTAATGTGGATGAATTCTACTACGAATTTGGTCTTGATAATGGTATGCACTCAAGATGTTTCTGAAAATGTCAAAGTTAAATGTCTAGTCACATGTTGATGATGTTTTAATCTAGGGCCATGGACTGATGAATATGAATGGTTGATAAATTGTTTTGTAAAGACATTTTCATCCATGTAATGTATTAATTTATGACCTTGTTGGTTGATGGAAAAAAGTGGTTAAAGTCCCTAACTAGGAAATTGAATTGTGTTTGAACTAAAGTGTGGTATAAGATTTCTAATGAGGTATGCTGGGTTGTAAGGGTCTAGATGACCATATATGGAATTGAATGATGAAATGTGTTAAGGCATTGGCCTACCTGAGATATTGATTGATAAATACCCCATGAGACCTCTTGGTCATATATGGTGTTGAATTAGTTAAATGGGTTGGAGTACCTAAGTGTTGAATGGAATGTGTGTTGATGTATGCATGAAAGGGTTAATGTCCCAATGTCGAACAATGATAGTCACGATGGCTTGTGGTTAGAGTCCCTTTCCTAATTAAAATTCAAGAGGTTAGAGTCCTTTGCCTAATGAAAATGCAAGAGATTGGAGTCCCTTGCTTAAATATGCCGACTTGGGGTTAGATTCTCCTATCTAATATGGTTTATGGTTAGAGTCCCCTATCTAATATGTCTTGAGGTTAGAGTTCCTTTGAAATTACCCAAACTAGAGACTTGTCATAATGGGCAATCCCAAGCCAAACCAGGATCGAGAACCATCCATGAAACCCAACCCAACTACCAAGTGCATACCTTGTAGTGACCCTAGGATAAGTTTATATCCGAGACCAATCCAACCAAGTCAAACACATAATGACCAATCAAATCAATGGCAAAACCTATAAATCAAAACCAATTATAATATCCCAATATATGTGTGTGTATATATATATAGAGAGAGATGAAGCATGACTAGTCCATACCATACCCAAGTTCAAAGTTGTCCATATAAAACCTCTAAACCAACCAAAGAGTACCTAGTTGGGATATGCCCTCGACCATAGCCAAAAACCAAAGTCTATGAAAGACACAAAATATGTAAAGTAACCAATGACATAAAATAATTTCTTTTCAAACAACGGAAGCTCACCACTTCAATCCAACATCGAGTGTCCCCAAATCTGATCACTAAGTAAGGGAAGTAGAATGTCCAGTCCCTGCATAGCATGAATATACAGCCGCCCAAAGATGAGTTAGTGGGTGAACACTATCATGCACTAAAGATAAGGATAAAATAATGCCATTTCAAAATCCAAGTAAAACCATCAATAATGCATACAACCATACATACATACATATATATATATAACCATGCCGGTAAAGGGGACCAGGTTTAAAATGCATACCTTTACTTGGGTTGTATTACTTTGCCATCCTAAACCACCCATGGGCCATATAGTGCCAGGGAAGAAAACCTAGGATGACTAGTACATCCCCTAAAATATAGTGCGACATCATGTATATGGTGACCAAGACCAACCTTACATCGACAAATATGAGTTTCCAATTTTGTTCCCCATGGGACCTCCACCTTCCACAACTTTGCTACACATCCCGCCATTATTGAACAATTAAAACCATTACCATGTAACCGATAAATCCATTTACCATTTATTATCAAGGAAATTTAATAGTGGTATTATTGTACCGACCATACTTGCAAGTACTATCCATAGCTATCTATATATAGGTTTAAACGGACTTGCAAGTGCCCTTCCATTTACCATAATAAACCACTTGGGGGATTATATATACCCCACAAGTATGACTATTTTCATAGCCACCAAGTCTTTACCATTTAATCCTTCAAAACCATGTACACTATTTATACCATTTAAAACCATTTTCAAACTATTTTAGACCATGCCAAACATTTAAAGCATTTATATCATTTAAACTATACAAAACCATACAAAACCATCCAAATCCATTTAAATGTCCATATCTAAACCAAACCATGAAAGACTTCTAATGAAAGTTCAACAATAGAGTGAAACATTCTTTGAGGTAATTTATCAAATGTGTTGAAGGCATACCTTTACCAAGATCGAAATCAATGCATAAACCACTATAATTAGGGTTAATCAAGAACAATTTGTTCAACCATAACCAAAAAACTACCAATACATACAAACCATTACCCAAAATATGTAAAAATATATTTTAAACCAATACCAAACCATATGCATGAAGACATTCAACATATTTTTCGAAAAACACCATTCATGATTCATATATCATTGTTTAAAACCAAATACACATGACTTTAGTTTGAACTAATAATGAGGGAAGGAGTACAAGCCTTATACAAGAAGATTCATGAATGAAATCTCAACCTTTGAGCCCATTAAAGAACATATGAAGAAAGCCTTGCCTCCAATCATCAAAAGAGTATTTGAGAGAGTATATGAAGTGTTATAATCTTTTAACAAGTGTTATGGATGGACACCAAGTTTTATATAACATGATAACATAAGGGATTTGAACTAGGAAATGTTTGGACTACCCTTGACTTATAATTAAAAAATAAGACACATCAAGGGGTAGGACTCCCCTTATAATCCGTATCCTAGGGTATGAGAGGTACCCTAACTCATACCCAAGACCATGTCAAGACCCTACACACTAGTTTCTATACAACTCAAACCTCCCCAATCGTACCTAGGGGTATCAATCATACACCAAACCATACCCTCATCTTGTACCTTGGACCGACTTCACAAGATAATTCAAACAAGAACCATATGACTTGCACCACTCGTATCTTTAAATATGACTCATACCTTAATGAGTCATACCTTGGGTAGTAACCAATCTAAACACACTACCTAGGGCACGACTTTACCCTTAGGCTACCCTATAACTCATATTCAAGGGTATGAATTGTACTCTTGAGTCGTATAAACCCAGTGAGTCCAAATCCATAGAAAAATTTGCAAGGGTCCTATGCTTAGGTGTTTCACCCTTTCCTAAGAAAATTATTTAAGGTTAGAGTCCCTTGCCCATTAAAATGGATTGTGTTTAAAGTCCCTTGCGTAAAGAATGTGTGTATGTGGTTAAAGTCCCTAGACTAATGAATGTGTAGAGAAGGTTGAAGTCCCTCGATGAATAAGAAACATTTGAATCTATAAAGGTGGAAGGTCGGAGTCTTCCACTTCTTGTCTCATGATTAAGAGCCAAGTGAATATTGTTAAGCCTTGTTCCTTTGATTGGCATATGGTATATCTATATGTATTCTTATGTATATAAATATGGTTTAATATGATGAGATAACTTGATATTAACTGATGATGATATTTTATCCTTATACTTGAGTTATATGCTTGAGCTTCAACCTCTAATCATCTTTGGATGCTATGACCCCATGTGACATAGAGGCCAGAGTATCTTCTTCTCTTCCTACATAGTGACAGGTGTTTAAGCGGTTTGTGTGACTAATATTAAAATAGTGAGCTTCCATATTTAGAAGTCATACATTTCATAGTCCTTAGTTTATGTCAGAGACTTTTCTTGGATTTAATTTAGGCTATTATTGGGGGAATGTTCCAACGTGTATATATATATTGACTTTGGATTTGTGTAGAGGCATTGTAGGTGATGTAGACTTGGGTATGTTGGTAGTATGTTGACATTAATGAAATATTTAGTCATGTTTAATTTATGATCATTAGTATGGTTTCTGCTATCTTGATGTATGTTCAGAGTTCCTTTGACACTTATGGATTGACATAATGGTTAGGTTGGGTTGATAGGGCAATCTCTAGATAATGTTGGCTTGAGACGTATATACAACAATGCCTGATTTCAAGCATTGTAAATTTGGTATCAGAGCCAGGTTCATAGTCAGTTGGGAGTGCACAATGTCATGTAAAGTAAAGCATCTTTTATGGTTATGATGCATGCCATACTTATAAGAGAGGGGCTACGAGATATTTTAGGTATATTTCCATTTATTATGTTTCAATCTCAGGGTATGATGTCTAAGGTCTTGGATTCTTCTGATTTCTATTTTCTATCTTTCAAATCATGACTTTAAGGCGATCTGATACATAGGAAAAACCTTTTGAGGGCCCTATGGACAGAGATCATCCAGCTTTTGGGGTCCAGACTCGGGCTAGGGCTGCAGCTTCTGACCATCCTCGTGGGGATCCATAGGTCCCCACTAACCCTGCTTATAAAAGCAACACTCCAACTTATTCAGCACCTGGGGATGCTTCTAATACTGAGTTCCTTTGCTCTACGCACCTCTTGACTAAATTGGTATACTTTTAATTAGAGCATGGTACTTCGGCTACTATTTCTTTTGAGGCCATAAAAGTTGGCCAATTTATGAGAGTGAAACCTTCTATGTTCATAGGTATAAAGGTTGAGAAGGATCCTTATGGCTTCATTGATGAAATAGAGAAGATCTTTCAAATCATGCATGCTTTGGAAGTTGAGGATATGGTGTTTACTTTCTTCCAGTTGAAAGATATGGCATACCAATTGTACAAAGGGTAGGAATTACATAAAGGTGTGGATGCTATTTCTTCTGTATGGGAGGATTTCCTTAAGGTTTTCTTAGATCGCTTATTTTCTCAAGAGTTGAGGGAAGCAAAGGCGGAGGAATTTGTAAACTTTAAGCAAATGTGGATGGTCATCCAAGAGTATACCTTGAAATTCCATCAGTTGTCTAGGTATATCTCGATATGGTTTCTAGCATGAGGAATAAAATTTGTAAGTTTATTTTGATATTTTCCCATGAGTTGGTGCTTAAGATAAGGACGACTTTGTTGACCAAAAATATAAACATCTCTAGGTTGATCGTATATATGCAACAAATAGAACAAGAGAAAAATAAATAGGTTGAGTTTAGTGAAATGTATCAGAAAATGTTTAGACCTTCCGAGCATAGTAGTCGAGATGGTAGAAAGTTACCATGAAAGAACTGGAGGAGTTTCGGTTCTTTTTCTTTAGGTAGTGCTTCTTACCTACAATTATTGGGTAAATATTGGTCTCATTTTGGTGGTGGGTTCCTAGCATTGGGTGCCCAATCTCAATTTGGTGGGGCTCAGTCAGCTCCATCCTACCCATCTTGTAGATTCTTCAGTTAGCCTTATTGTGGTCAGTGTGACAAAGAAGATAGCAGATGTTTTAGATGTGATCAGATTGGTCATATGTAGTGATATTTATCAGCTTCTTGGGCCAATATGACCCCTATTTATACTTCCTCTACTCCTACACAAAAAGGGTTATGTCTGTTTTTACTTTTATTTCTGGTACCAGCGTTGGCCGATATTGTTTGTATGCACTTGCTACTCGCCAGGTTCTAAATCTCAATGTTGTTATGGGTATGTTGAAACTTTTCCTGTGTTTTGTATTATTTTCTTGATATAGGGTTGACTGTTTATTATGTGACCCCATTTTCGATTGTCTATTTTGGTTTTGGTCCTGAGAGATTATCGGTTCCTTTTTTTTATTTTTTACCCGTAGAAGACTGTGGTTTTTAAAAGAGTCTATAGGGGGTGTGTGGTATTTGTTAGTTGTAGATTTGATAGAGTTGAACATGATTGATTTTGATGTTATTCTAGGGATGGACTGGTTGTAATTGTGCTATGCTTCCTTAGATTGTCGGACTTGTACATTCGTGTTTAAATTAGCTAACGAGCCGGTCATTGTATAGGAAGGCAGTTCTTTAGTGCCCAAGGGGTAATTTTTTTCTTTAGGACAAAAGGTTAATCTATAAAGGGTGTTTGTATCACTTGGTTTGAGTTAAAGATTCTAACTCAGAAGAGCCTTCTCGAGGATCTACTCCCATGGTTAACGAGTTTCCCAAGGTTTTACTTAATGATCTTCCCGGTATTCATCCATATAGGGAAATTGATTTTGGGATAGATCTTATTTGGACACTGTTCCAATTTCTATCTCCCTTATTTTATGGCTCCGGTGGAGTTGAAGGAGATTAAAGAGCAATTCAAAGACCTCTAAGATAAGGGTTTTATCCGTCCCAGTGTGTCTCCTTGGGGTCCTCCCATGTTGTTTGTTCCTAAGAAGGATCAAAACTGGAGCTGAAATTAGCTTATCCACCAGCTTCCCAAAACTCCCCTCATAAGCATCCAACTAAGAAAACTTTACCTTCTTCTTAGTCAACTTAGTCAATGGGGAAGCTATCATCAAGAAACCTTCCACAAGTCGCCTAAAATACCCAGCCAATGCTAAGAAGCTCTGAATATTAGTTGGATTCATAGGTATAGGCCACCTTTTAACCATTACCACCTTTTGCAGATGCACCATGATCCCCTCAAGATAAATAATATTACAAATAAAAGTCACAGCATTCCAAAAAAACTCACACTTGGAGAACTTGGCGTACAACTGCTGCTCTTTCAAGGTCTGCAACACCACATGGAGGTGATTAGCATGATTCACCTCACTCTTAGAATACCCCAAGATGTCATCAATGAACATAATGACAAAAAGATCCAGAAACTGTGTGAAAATCTTATTCATCAAATCCATAAAAGTCGCAGGGACATTAGTCAAACCGAATGATTTAACCAGGAACTCAAAGTGCCCATATCGAGTATGAACAGTCGTCTTAGGGATTAATCTTAAGCTGATGATATCCAGACCAAAGATCTATTTTAGAGAAGAATTTGGCACTTGGAAACTGGTCAAGCAAGTCATCTATTATCGGAAGAGGATACTTGTTCTTAACCATTACCTTATTCATCTGCCTATAGTCAATGTACATCCGAAGGGAACCATCCTTATTGCGTACGAATAAAACTAGTGCACCCCACGGGGAAACATTAGGACGGATGAAACCCTTATCTAAAAGATATTTATGTTGCTCCTTGAGTTCCCACAACTCAGCTGGAGTCATTCTATAAGAAGGAATAGATATTAGACTAGTGTCCGAAACCAAATCGATACCAATCTCAATCTCCCTATTTAGAGGAACACCATGAAGATCATCCGGAAAGACATCAAGAAACTTATTTACCACCGGAATCGAATGTAAATGAGAACCTTCCAAGTAAGAATCTTTAACCCAGACCAGATGATTGAGATACTCTTTGGAGATCAATCTCGAAGCTCTAAGATAAGAAATAAACCTCCCCTAAGGAGCTAAGGAACAACTCTCCCACTTAATAAATGGTTCACCAGGGAACCTAAAGACAACCTTACGGGTCCGATAATTTGAGGATGATTAATAAGAATGTAACCAATCCATCCCTAGAATAAAATCAAAATCCACCGTATCAAGTTTAAACAAATCAACCAGAGTATGCCTACTACCAACATATAACATACACCTTCTATGGACCCTTTTAGAAACCATAGAGTCTCCTATCAGGGTAGAAATAGAAAAAAGGATCTGAAATAACTTCAGGATCAAAACAAAAATATGCAACCAAAAATGGGGTCGAATGACCCCAGATAAAGAAAGAAATATATGTCACGAGAAAAGTGTTGTAACGTACAAGTCACGACATCAAGCGATGTCTCAAATTCTTGCAGAGTAGCAAAAGCATATGACCTATTTTGACCTATGCCGGTACCAGAAGTCAAAACAGAAGCAAAAGCAGTACCCTTTGGTGTAGGAGAAGAAGCTGAAGAAATTAAAGCCTTTGTCGCTCCTAAAGCACCTTTACTAACTGCATAATTTCTTAGCATATGACCTAGATGACCACATTTGAAACATTTATCCCTTCCCTCATCACAGAATCGCATATGCAACCTACCATAAAACAAATAAGGAGGGCATAATGAGGTCGACTGAGCCCCACTTGCCTTAGATTGGGCACCTTATTCCCAGCAATTATTGCCACCTTACTGATGCCTATCCCTCGATGGCTTCGGGTAAGGAGAACTAGTTGTTGAGAAAGAACCAAAACTCCCCCACTTCTTCTTTGGCCACTTACCGCTATCTCAACCACCTTGTTATTGAGCACCACATTATTTAGAAGACCTAAACTTCATAACCTACCTTTCCCCAAATTTAGCTTATTTCCTATCTTTTTTCTCCTCTTGTTGCATATGAACCACCAACCATCACATATCCATACCCTTGATTAGCAATATAGTTTTGCTTTCAAAGATCAAATCATAAGATAGTCCAGATGCGAACTTTCTCATATTTTCCCTTATATCATACACAAATTCTCGAGCATACCTTAATAACTGATGAAATTTCAAGGTATATTCCTTGACCAATATCTTCCACTGCTTCAGATTAACAAATTCTTCCACATTTGCTTTCCTCAACTCTAGAGAAATGAAGTGGTCCAGAAAAGCATTAGATAAATCCTCCCACAAAGATGACTCCTAAACATCACCTCTCATCCTGTCTCACTCCTCGTACCATTAGTACGCCACATCCTTAAGTTGTTAAGTACCAAAACTCACCCCTTCCACATTCGTTGCTTGCATTACCCTAAAGATTTTATCTATTTTAGCCAAGAAACCTTGTGTATCCTCCTCCACCTTAACACCATTAAAAGTAAAAGGATTTATCTTCGTGAACTGGCCAACCCTTATGCCTCAGCAAATGAAACACCAAATGCATCTCGATCAGCCTGAGCAGTAACCAATTGAGCAATAATATGAATTGACTAGTGAAATTCCGCATTAGCCACTTCACCCTAAGAAGGACTAGTAGCAACCGGTGGAATCTAGAAATATTAGGGATTAAACCCCTTGACCGAGTACAGATCCCCTAAGTGGTACATGTCCCTTCAAAGTTGTCCCCAGTTGGTACAGAAGAGTTAACTTGCATCTTAGGTTGTCTAGGCATGATCTAAAAAGTGAACAAACTAAGATTAGAGAAGATTCCATGACTTAGAATCTAGGTTTCAAAACAAAATACCAAGAAACTGAAACATTCCTAAATTTCTTATAGCCTCTTGCTTATGAGTGTAGCGCGCTACACACCCCTAAAAAAGACTTTACTCGACATGGCATTATGGGCTCCCAATTAACCATGAATCTAAAGCTCTGATACCAAGTTGATAGGACCTGACCATGGGCGTTGTTGAAATGGGCATCATAAGTCATACCAGGACTAGAGACCACCCCGGATATCCAATCCAACCATTTAGCATATACCCTAAGTTAGATGAATTTTGAACATATAACAAAATAGCTAGTAATTTCACAGATCCAGACTCTAAGATAGGTCTATGACCGAGAATGACCTAAACAAGCCCATCAATCCCAAACCCAACTAATAACTATAACCAAACCAAAATGATAAGCCAAAACCAAAACAATAACCAAGTTCTTGTCCATAACCTAACATAAAAGGATAGAACAGTGAGAAATTTAGTCAATCAGTATCAGCCCCAAGTACCAATGTCAATACTAATGCTGACACAACTATTGATCCTGCCCATACTAGCACATAGTAGTTCTATAAAAGCCTCTAACAAAAAGAAAACTAATACTCGATTAAGACATGCCCCAAATCATAGCAAAAACAATATCCTTAAAGTATCCAAAATAAATAAATATGTCCATGATATTAAATGGAGCATTTAAAAATATGGAAGTTCACCACTTTAATCCAACTAAGCTGATCTCGAATCTAATCACTATGTAGAAGGAGTAGAATGGCCGATTCCTGCATCACGTGGGGATAAAACCTACCAAAGATGGGTTAGTAGGTGAACTCTAGCAAGTACTCAGGATAAGGATAAGATAATACATCCTATAAAATTGAATAAACCAACCACGAGCTATATGGGTCCAGTGTAACCACCTAAATATGCCTCGATGCATGTAGCCGCAAGAATCGGAGATACTATAAGAGTCGGGGATTCCCGAGTACCCTTGGCTCTCGATGATACATATATATAATTTACTTAGAGGATTCCCATGTACCTTATAGTATCATATACGGTCGCTATAACAAACCCGTAATGTCAAAAAATATGAGCTTCCCATGCCCGTCCATTTGACTCGCACCTTCACAGCAAGCTATCATACCCCACCATTATTGCCCAATTAAAAGCATTTAAAACCAACCAAATAATAATTCTATTATTATTAACTAAGGCTGTAAGAAGTGGTATCGTCATACAAACTATAGCTTGCAATCAATGTCCTTAGCCAACCTTCTTATGGAATGGAGTTTACATATACTCATAAATTACATTATCAAGTTAACTTGGGGGAATTTCGTGTACCCCATAAGTGTTCCACTATTAAGTTTGCTTGGGAGAATCCTATTTACCACACAAGTTATTCATTAAAATGTTTACTTGAGAGATTCCTTGTACCCCACAAGGATGTTTAATTAAGAATAACCATGGCCATTATTCCTTACTATTTAACAATTCAAAACCGTTTAGACCATTCTTGCCATTTAGGGTTTTATTACCAAACCATACCATGCAATAGTTTTATAAAAAAGTCCAATATTATTGTAAAAGCATTATCGTAGGAATTTTATCAAACATGTTGGGGGAATAGTCTTTCCAAAACCAATTTCAATTACCATTCAAACATTACCATGCAACCAATTGTCCAAACAACCATTAAAGCATGTTAAAGCATAATTAATACATGTAAAAACAATAACCAAGTATTTAAAATCAAAACCCCGACATATAATTGAAAACCCCAAACTATACAACAATTGTGCCATGAAAACAATTCATAAAACAAGCCTTTATTGATAACTAATAATGAGGAAGAAGTGTATTGCCTTATATTATGAAGATGATGGAGAGAAATCACCCAAACAAACCCCAAATTGCTTCTCTAGTTTAAGTTATATCCTTCTTTTACTGAAAAGACTTAGAGAGAGCTAAAAAGTATTTCTAAGTGTTTTAGATTAGAATAATAGGGTAAATAACCTCCCATGTAGGATATAAGTCGTGTGCTCATAATGGGTTAAGAAGGGAAATATCGAAATTACCCTTAACTTAACTGCATAAAATTCCCATTGGTGGGTACGACTCCACTATACTAATCATACCCTCCAATATGAGAGATACCCACAACTCATATCTTAGACCTCCCATACACCCCTATACTAGTTAATATATGACCATGAAAGACAAACCATATCCAAGGATATGACTAGTACCCTCAACTAGTACCTATAACAGAACCAAGAGGAGTTGACACTATCCAACATACGAGTTGGACAATATGACTTTTACCCTATCTCACGACCCATAGTAAGACACTCAAAATAAGATATAAGTTACTTTACTAAGTCTCATATTAAGTGAAGGAGAACCCAACCACATAACCCATCAACTGATAACGCTCAATTCACTCCCATAATTAAGGGGTGAGGCAGTTGTTGTTAAGTAACTCAATGTAAATTAGGGTCGAATCTCAAGGAGTGAATGCTATAGACTACAAACCTATGGGTATTCCAATTACTATAAGGTCATATGGAATGCTAAATAAAATGACATATATAATTGAATGGGGGGAAATTATTTGGGAATTTTTTTTGCTACAACCTTTAGAAAGTAATCAATAGATGATACCTTTGATTTTAATTCAAGGTTTTGAGGAATCTTTGGATCATGTATCCTTAGAGGTGAAGTGTGTGGGATAGTGTTGGTTTAGTATGGAATTTATTTGTTATTTAATGGAAAGGTAAAGTCGAAGATCATTGAGGTCAATCTTTTAATAAAACCCCAATGATTTCACTCATTACCTCTTTCGAGCACCTAGGAAGTGTCAAGTTTGTATAACCACCTAAAACCTCAACCAAGCATCCCTATTTCTAGGATGATACTCTTGACATGAATTACAATCCCTAAACACTTATTTCTAAGATTGCAAAGGGTAGTAATGCATAGGCTTAGTTTTTCACCACTGCTTTGTCCCCCGATAACCCTCTTACAAGGATGTTATGGGTTACCTAATATTCACCTAAGTCCCTCTTTCAAGGACAACAAGGGATTTCTAGAGCTTGGAGCTTTCACCCATCAAACCCGTTTTGAGATTTGGATTTTCACCCATAAAATCCCAATTCATAAGCTCAAGCAATGGTGAAATCCAAACTCAATAACTAAAATTCGTGAAAACAAAAAAATACCCACACACAATCACACACAAACTCAACATAATCCCAAGAATAAATTATTTAGCGATTCATGAAGAAAGTAAAGAGAAATATACCATATGTATAATTCAAAGCATCTACTCTTCAACAAGACACTAGAATTTTTTTTTTCCAAAATTAATTACACACTTGCCCAAGATTAGGGTTTCAAGTCTTAAATATGGCCTGAGATATGTCTAAGTGCTTTTACAGATTTGCCTCTAGGCCTATTCTCGCTTACCCGCGATCACAGACATCTGTCCTCGGCTGCAACCTTGCGACTACCATTTTATTCTATAATCGCATTGTTCTAACAGTCTTGACAGACCATGAATGTGGATAAAGGACTGCGGTCACGGTAATCGAGGCTGATGCAGTCTAGGTCTTCCACTTCACTCTTCCTTGCTCCTTTTTCATCATTATCAGCTTCACTCCACATCTTTTGGTCTTCTCAACTTTATTCCTATAAAGAGTGGATATTAGTGCATCTACCCGTAGATGTTGTTTCATTTATTTATTCAATACATGGTAATGTGCATGAGAAATAAGTGTGAATGAGTGGTAAACTCACCATTCATCAACACCCCAACTTAAGACCTTGTTTGTCCTCAAGAAATACTGCCACTTATTATGAGAAAAATTTATATGTACGCCCTCTTACTATCACTACAAATTCATATGTATGCCCTCTTACTATCACTTCAATAATCATGAAGACTCAAGATTGATTGCGACCACCAAAAGCTTTTCGTACATACACAAATAGACCTTTAATGACTCTACTCATCATAAAATAGGATAGTGAAGGATGCAAAAGACTTTGGGGAGAAACTATGTGACAACTACTTGTACTCTAAAAATGACTCATGTGTTGACTACAATAATTTTATACTTCCACTTCTCTCATTGTATAGAAGATGAAAAAATCACCCACCCCACTAATTCATATGCCTCCTCACCAAAAAAGAGAAATTGTTACTCCTAGTTACCAATCATTCAACAAGGAATTTTAAGTGCAACCACTCACTCTCTCAAGAAATTCTCTATGTCAACAAGTGTCATGCCATAGGATTTCCCCTATTTTCAATCACCACTGCAAAGACGCTAAATGGTTGGAGTCTCAAAGACTTTCTAAGATTGTAACGAAGGTTTGGGTTAGGGTAGGATATCATTTAGGGAACTTGGTTACACCCTACCTTGAACATCTACAACATATTTTACAACCTTCTCCCTTCGACTAAGGGTCACTCTTCTTTATTACCAATATTTCTTCATGCCTATCTTTTCACTTCTCTGTTCCCCACTTTCCTTGTACTTTGACTTTTTTGTATATTTGAGCAAGTCATTCTTTTATAAGATCCTTTCTTTTTCTAAACAATTATTTTCAACAATTAGGCATATTTGACATTTCACTAATACTCTGTGACCCTAAAATTAGTTCCATTGGTCCTTACCACCCCCAACTTAGACTTTTAGCCTCGCAATTAATTTTTAAGTCCAAGAATGGTAGGGTCCAAAAGAGGGATAAAAAGAAGGGTTCACGACTTGTAATGTGTTTGCCAAAGAAAGGTAAAAAGGGTCAAAGTGGGTACTAGGGATTACAATTATGCATGTGTTGGATTTTTAGGCTAGAGTGTCTTTTGACGGCATACATTAGTGCCTTTAAGGACGTATACGATGGAGGGAAAACTCGGGTCAGGACGGTGGGAGAAGAGTCAGATTATTTTCTAGTTGAGACAGGGTTACATCAGGGATCGACTCTTAGTCCATTTATATTTGCATTGGTGATGTATGTGTTGACACAGAGTATTCAAGGTGAGGTGCCTTGGTCTATGTTATTTGAAGATGGCGTAGTGCTGATTGATCAAACATGGAGAGGTGTGAATAATAAATTAAAGGTTTGAAAGCATGCCCTTGAGTCTAAATGGTTCAGGTTGAGTAGGTCGAAGATGGATTATATGGAGTGCAAGTTTAGTGACTAGAAGTAGGAGGACAAACTGGTGGTGAGGTTGATTCCCAGGATATTTGTAAAAGGGATAGTTTTAAATATCTCGGGTTTATGATTTAGGGGAATGGTGAGATTGATGAGGATGTCTCTAAGAGTATTGGAGCAAGTTGAATTAAGTTGAGGGTCACTTCGAGAGTATTGTATGATAAGAAGGTGCCCTTAAATCTTAAAGGTAAGTTCTATAGAGTGGCAGTTTGCCCGGCCATGCTGTATGGTGTGGAGTGTTGGCAAGTAAAAAAACTCCCTTATTTAAAAATTAGGTAGCGAAAATAAGAATTTTGCATTGGATGTATGGGCTTACTAGAGGGTATAGACTTAGGAATGAGATTATCCAGGAGAAGGTGGGAGTGGCATCGGTGGAAAACAAGATGAGGGAAGAAAGGCTGAGATGGTTTTGGCATGTGATAAGGAGGGGCACGGATGCCCTAATTCGTAGGTATGGGAGACTAGCTTTGGATGGTTTTAGGAGTAGTAGAGGTAGACTAAAGAAATACTGGAAAGAGGTGATTAGACATGACATTGAGCTGCTACAGCTTACTGAGGAAATGACCCTAGATAGGAAGGTGTGGAGGTCACAGATAAGGGTAGAAGGCTAGTGCAGGTGTAGGTTGTGACTAGTAGTTAGAGAGCTCTTCTGTCGCCGGTTTAGTAACCATAGGAGTGTCCCTTGGTAGGAGCCGGTAGTGTATTCTCCTACTAGCTGGGTGTCCTTGTCTTATTTCTTATTTCCTATTTCTTATTTTTGTAGTGCGCTTATTTTCGTGTCGCTTTTATTTTTATTATTATTGTTTCTGATTTCTTAGGTTTTGGTTATGTCACCCATCCTGTTTCATGTATTACTATGACCTTGTTAACTATTCTTTATCTAGAGCCAGGGGTCTATCTAAAACAGCCTCTCTACTTCTCTGGAGGTAGCTATAAACTGTATACATTCTACCTTCCCTAGTCCCCACTTGGTGGGAATACACTGAGTTTGTTGTTGTTGTTGTGTGTTCCAAACTCACAAGGATGTCCTAAGATCATTTGTCCAATGAAATACAATCAAAATTAGCTTTGAAAGACTAATACGACAATTTCTTGATCACATAAATATATAGAAGATGAAGGCAATATTCTCACTACAAATGACATGCGAATGTCATTAAGGGGGTTCAATTGTTCTACCCGCTTGAGAAAGATGGAGTATTCAATTTTTTCCAATGTCAACTTTCGGAATCATAGCTAGAGAAAAAAACTTTGTAACAAAGTTAATCACGCCCATGCCTTGGAATATTTTGAAATTTTTGGACAGAAGGGGTTGTTTTCTTTTAATTCCACAACACAGATGATTCGCTAATCATGGTAACCATCCAAGTTATCATCTCACATTGAAGTGTATAGTATGGGAGAACCACTATATAGTTACTCAAACTTCCCCAATGGATCTTAATGCAACCTCAAACTAGCAATGCTACAGGTACTCAGATTTTCCTTGCATTCTACGACCATGAAGCCAAGGGTACTCAGATTTCCCCTGTATCTATGGTTGGAAACCCAATCACGAAGACAAAACTTATCTAATGAAATTAAGGATGAAATAGCCAACTCAAAACAAAATAGCTAATCTATGTGAATGTGAACATTATCAGAGTGCCAAAATATTACAATCCAAATAAGGATCATGATAAGAATTGTCCAAAAGAACAGAAAAGTGTGTAGCAATATAAATAATACAAGCCCAAATGAAATTATTAAGGAAACACCCCAACCGAAAAGGTTGCAGTGTCCTCACTTCATGAATAATAAAAGCTAACAAAGAGATAAGGGTGCTCCCTGAGACTCCCAAAAGCCTCTATTCTTTTCAGATTCTGTACCATCACCAATTATATTGAGATTAGACCATTCCTGCATGCAAGAACTTGAGTGAGAGTGAGAGGAAGTTAGGGAGGTAGTTGATGAATCAACTATTTTCTATTCCCGCAATTACAATTGATTTACCGCGATTATGGACTGATGGATAACCACAATCACGCCTGGGGACTGCGATCGCAATAACCAAGGGAATGTCTGCTCCCCTACTTTTCCCCTGTTCAACTTTTTTGCTTACTTGAAATCTACACTTCCTTCCTTTTAAGATTATGCAAGGTTCTCCATACTGCCACACATGCATGAGTTGTTCACACAAGAAAACTAACAATCAAAACTTTAGAAATATAATAAAAAGGATACGAGCCATCCTCGTGGCATTTGTGGGTTGCCTCCCATACAACGCCTTAGTTATCATCGTGGCATGACGTTGGCATGTATTAATTTATCAAGGAGGGTCCATAAGACCCAACTTATCAAACTCTACCTCACTAATTAACTGTGTAATAATGTTTTCCACCTCTTTTATCTCTTTGTCGATTAGATTTTGGGACAACCTTTCTTCTGATTGGGCATTGGGCAATTACCGCCTAAATCCTCCATAATGCGCTCTTCCTTTATATTTTTACTCACTGCGTTTATTTCCAAGATTTGATCATCATTTTGGAGGTTAGAAACTATGCTAATAGTGGGTTCCCCCCTTACGTTTAGTAGCTAGATGTGTGACGACTAGACCCATTTGATTTTCCAACTCTTTAATACAGACCGGATGGGAGACCACCATTCTAGAGAGTGAAATAAAGTGCTATTTTAATTCATGGACCTTTTTTTCCGTTTCCTCAACTTTGTTCAAAATTTTTACAAGGAGATCCTCCGTTCTACCTCTATCAGCGTCAAGGGAGCTTGACTCTTTGTTAGAATCCCCATCATAATGAGGGACAAAATAGCAATCACCATGCTCCCATTCTGTCCAGACTCGACTACCAACCCGATTTATCCAACCTTTAGTCTCACCTTGCCTATGGTAGGTCAGGTGGGAACCCTCCGAGGGGTTTGGAAAATACTAATTTTTTTTGTCATCCTCTCCATGTGCTTTTGATGGAGCGCTCATGAAATGCTTGGTTAGGAGCTCAAGTTGAGTAATTATCATTACCAAGGTTTCCTCTTGATCGTCACCCCACTCTTGTTGTTCCTTGCTAACAATGGGCTTGAGTGAAGAGCTAGTGGAGATGTTGTACTCTCGGGTATGACATTTCTAATTTTGATTAATTACCTCTCTCAATATTTTTGTAGCCGCATTAAAATGCATGTTTAAGAAAGACCCTTCCACCACATTATTTACCACCATTTGGTTCAGTGGCTCAAGTGACCGATAGAATATATGAAGAAGCATCTTCCTCAAAATCTCATGGTTTGGGAATTGTGCTAACTTTCAGTGAAATATCTCCCATAATTCGTGAAATGATTCCCCTCCTTTATCTAAAATTCATAATTTCATCGCTTGTTTGATGGACCTTGGAGGGATGATAGTATTGATCTAAGAATATCCTTATAAGTTCACTCCATGAAGTGATTGAATTCATAGGGAGTGAACGGAACTATAAAAATGCTTCGCCCGTTAGTGAGAACCTAAATAGTCGGAGCCGAAAGGCCTCTTGAGTGGTTTATGGAATGTTAAATGGTGTGCACACCTCCAAAAAGTTCCTTAAGTTATCATATGGGTGTTCATGTGCTTGACCTCCGTATATCCCTTTTATTTGCAACACATGAAGCATGGTACTAGTTACATGGAACGGTCCGCCATGACTACGAGGTGGGATACGGTTTTCACTCGCATGACCCCTTTAGTTTAAGTTTCTCTCTCCCAAAGTATTTTTAGATAGTTGTACATGATTAGGGCCTTCACTTATGGTACTGCTTATACTAGATTTACCTACAGAAGATTCAAAAACAACAAGGAAAATAAAGTGACACTTCGGATAATACAAAGTAAGAATAACACCACACAAGAGAAATCTACATTTCACTCCCCGGTAACGGTGCCATACTGATAATGCTCAATTCACTCCCATAATTGAGGGGTGAGGCGGTCATTGTCAAGTTACCCAATGTAAATTAGGGTCGAATCTCAAGGAGTGAACACTATATACTTCAGACCTATGGGTATTCCAATTACTATAAGGTCACCCAGAATGCTAAAGAAAAAGACATGTATAATAAAATGAGGGGAAATTGTTAGGGAACTTTTTTGCTACAACCTTTAGCAAGTAATCAATAGATGATACCTTTGATTTGAATTCAAGGTTTTGAGGAATCTTAGGATCATGTATCCTTTGAGGTGAAGTGTGTGGGATAGTGTTGGTTTAGTTTAGTTGTTAATTAATGGATAGGCTAAATCGAAGATCATTGAGGTCAATCTTTTAATAAAACCCCAACGATTTCACTCATTGGCTCTTTCGAGCACCTGACAAGCGTGGAGTTTGTATAACCACCTAAAAACTCAACCAAGCATCCCTATTTCTAGGATGATACTCTTGACATGAATTACAATCCCTAGACACTTATTTCTAAGATTGCAAATGGTAGTAATGCATAGGCTTAGTTGTTCACCACTGCTTTGTCCCCCGATAACCCTCTTACAAGGATGTTATGGGTTACCTAATATTCACTTAAGTCCCTCTTTCAAGGACAACAAGGGATTTCTAGAGCTTGGAGCTTTCACTCATCAAACCCATTTGGAGATTTGGATTTTCACCCATCAAATCCCAACTGGTAAGCTCAAGTAATGGTGAAATCTATACTCAACAACTAAAATCCATGCAAACACAACAATACCTATACACAATCATACACTAACTCAACATAATCCCAAGACTAAATTATTTAACTACTTATGAAGAAAGTAAAGAGAAATAAACCATATTGGTCTTTCAAAGCATCCATTCTTCAGCAAGAAACTAGAAAATTTATCCTCCAAATTTAATTACACAGTTTCCCAAGATTAGGGTTTAAAGTCTTGAATTCCAAGACATCGTATGAGCTAAGCTTACCTATAGAGGAAGGGTTTTTTTCTTAAATATGGCTTGGGATGCATCTAAGTGCTTTTACAAATCTTTCCCAGGCCTATTCCCGCTTACCCACGATCGCGGACATTTGTTCGTGACCGCGACCTCTCTGCAGCAGTTTTGTGTTGCGATCGCATTGCTCTGACCATCTTGACTTACCGCGACCACGAATAGAAGACTAGGTTGCGGTAACCGAGGCTGATATAGTCTAGGTCTTCAGTTGCACTCTCCTTGTTCCCTTTTCATAATTTTTAGCTTCACTCCACATCTTTTGATCTTCTCAAGTTTATGCCTGCAAAGAGTGGATATTAGTGCGTCTACACATAGATGTTGTATCATTTATTCATTAAAATCAAGGTAATGTGCACGAGAAATAAGTGTAAATGAGTGGTAAACTCACCACTCATCATCAATCAACATACGACTCGCACCAACCCAAGTCGTACCCATTATAGAAACCAATCCATCCCACCGACCAATACTAGTCAGTGTATTACCAATCCTTACCAACCAAACCCTAGCATACAAACTGTATCCCCTAGTCGTATCTTGTTTAGAAACCAAAAATCCAGGAAATTTTCTAAGGGTCCAAAAACCCCGGGTGTTTTAAATAAATATATATGAAAATATGACTTAGGGGATAGACATGTACCCCAGAAGTATCATATATGGTCGCCATGACCAATACTCATGTCTACAAATATGAGTTTCCAATGTCCATCCGTTGCACTCACACCTTCACGATTAGCTATCACACCACGCCATTATTTCCAAACTAAAACCATTACCACATAACCAAAACCACCATTCCATTTATTATTAACCAAGGCTATAAGTAGTTATATCATCATACCGACTATATCTTGCAAGCAATGTCCATAGCCAACCTTTTAGAGAAAAAAAGATTACAATGTACCCGTAGAATACATTATTTTGTTGCTTGGAGGATTCCTAGGTATCCCACCAGATTTTCATTAGTATGTTTGCTTTAGGGGATTCCCTTCTACCCCACAAGGATGTACAATTAACCATAACCATGACCTCCAAGACCTTACCATTTAATCAACTCAAACCATTTATACTATATGTACCATTTAAGATTCCATTACCAAGTTGTACCATGCAATAGTTTCACGAAAAGTTCAACAATATAGAAAAAGAATTCTCATAGGCATTTTATCAAACATGTTCTGGGAATAGTGTTTCCAAAGCCAAAATCAAGTACCAATTAACAATTCCCATGCAACCAAATGTTCCAACAATCATTACAATATAAAAACTACAAGTAAAATACATGGAAAACCATGACCAACCATTATAAATCAAACCCCAAAATTATATTTGATAACCCAAAACCATAAAACAATTATACCATGAAAACAATTCATAAAACATGATTTTAGTTGGAACTATCAATGAGGGAGGAGTAAATGCCTTAGATTACAAAGATGATGGTGAGAAATCACCCTTGTAAGTCCCAAATTTATCCGATTGATGAAACCTTAGTCTTCCTTGAACCAAGAGCCTTTGAGAAAGTTTCTAAGTGTTTAAGATTAAAATATTAGGCTAAATGATGTTCCAAGAGTGATATAAATCATGGGGCCATAAGAGGTTAAGAGGGGAAATGTCCAAATTACCCCTAACTTAGCAGCATAAAATTCCCGCTGGAGGATACGACCACCCCTTCAACCGTACCCTAGGGTATGAGTGGTACCCCTATATCATTCCCTAGGCCTCACCTTGGATCCCAACATTGTCCAACCTACGACTCCTTAGTATGAGTGGTACCCTACCATACAACTAGTATGCACCAAAATAGTACCCAAGAAAGAATGTGATCATGGGCATACTGAAAAACATATGAGTTAGCAGTATATGACTCATACCCTGACATACAACCAATATGTTGTCCACTCATACCTTGGACGAAAACCTATCCCTATCGCACTGATCATTATATGACTATGACCCTCTTAAATTTTACCCTATCATACGAGTGGTACCCCAAGTCGTATGATATTCAGTGAGTCTAAATCCCAGGAAATTTCTAAGGATCAAAACTGGGGGTATTTCAGTCTCCCCCACTAGGATCATTCGTCTCTTAATGATGGAAAAGGCAGTATAAGCACAACTTACATCCCTTAGACGCCTATACTTTTACCTTTAATAAATATAAAACAAAGATGCAAGGAAATTAACCTTTCCTTTAACAAAGTTTTAAACAAAGATCTGATCAAGAACACATACCTTCCATTAGAATATTCGGAGCATAAGATAAATGTGGATACTTGAACTTCATGTCCTCATCCGTTTCCTATGTAGCATCTTCCACCTTGTAGTTCCTTCATAGAACCTTTGCTGAGGCCACTTTCTTCGTCCGTAACCGATAAACCTAATGATCTAGGATCTCAACCAAGATCTCTTCATACGACAGAGAATCTGAAATACACAATCCTTCTAAAGGAATAACTGATGGAGGATCACCTACACACTTTCTCAACATAGAGACATGGAATATAGATGAATGAAGCTCAAACTAGAAGGCAACTCCAATTCATATGCAATAGTATCCACCTTTTTGAAAAATACATAAGGACCAATATACCAAAGACTGAGCTTTCCCTATTTACGAAAACGCATTACTCCCTTCATGGGAAACATAATTAGGAATACGTTATCCCCAACCTCAAACTCCAAGTCTCTACATGTTGCATCCCCATAAGACTTATTGCATCATTGGGTTGTCTTAAGCCTATCCCAAATCACCTTCATCTTCTCCATGGATTGATAAACCAAATCTCAGCCAAATATATCCACATCACCAAGCGTAAACCACCCAATAGGCGATCTACACCTCCTACCATACAATGGCTCAAAATGGGCCATCCTAATGCTAGAATGATGGTGATTGTTGTAAGCAAAATCTATAAGAGGTACATGCTAAAAATTAGAGCCGAAGTTAATTTATTTTTAAACTTCTCAAAACTACAATCATACATATCCGACCATAACAACTTGACTTTGTTTTGGGTCAACTTAGTCAATAGAGCACCTATCATCGAATAACTTTCTACAAATCTACAATAGTAACCTGTCAGACCCAAGAAGCTTCGAATATCGATTAGATTCGCAAGTCTAGGCCACTTATTAACCTCCACAACCTTTTATGGATCAACCATGATTCCTTCGCTAATGATGACATAACCAAGAAAATTCACATCCTTCAACCAAAACTCACACTTAATGAACATGGAATACAGAAAATGATCCTTCAAGGTTTGCAACACAACACAGAGGCAATCAACATGATCTAGCTCACCCATTGAATAGATCAAGATGTAAACAATGAAAACAATGATAAACAAACCCAAGAACGGATGGAAGGCCTTATTCATCAAGTCAACAAATGTCATGATGGAATTGATTAACCGAAAAGACATAACTAGGAACTCATAATGACCATACTAAGTCTTGAAGGTAATATTAGGGATATCTACTCCCCTTATATTAAGTTGATGATAACCTGACCTAATATCAATCTTAGAGAAAAACTTTTCACCCTGAAGATGATCAAACAAATCATCGATACTAGGAAGATGATACTTATTCTTTATGGTCATCTTGTTCAACTTACGATAATCAATGCACATTTGAAGGGAATCATCCTTCTTACGCACAAACAACATGGGAGAACCCAAAAGAGACACACTAGAATGGATAAAACCTTTATCAAGAGATCCTTCTATTTATCCATACGCTCCTTCAACTCTGCTGGAGCCAATCTATAAGTAGGAATAGAAATTAGAAGTGTCTGGAACAAGATCAATTCCAAAATCAATTTCCCTATTGGGAGGAATACTAGGAAGATCATTAGGAAAGATTTTGGGAAATTTGTTAACCATGGGAACAGATTCTAGAGAAGGACCTTCTTAGAATCTTTAACTCAGACCAAATGATACAAAAACCCTTTAGAACTCAACTTTTGGGATCTCAGATATGAGATAACCTTCTCTTAGGCAATAGAGAATCCCATTCCTATACAATGACCAACTCATTAGGTAAATTAAACAAGGCCTTATGGGTCCAACAGTCTAAGAAAGTATAGCATGAATGCAACCAATACACCCCTAATATCACTTCAAAGTCAACCATGTTCAACTCTATCAAGTCTACAAGAGTTTCTCTACTATTAACAAAAACCACACACCCTCTATAGACTCTTTTAAAAAATACAGAGTCTCCTATCAGGGTAGAAACCAAAAAAGAAACTGACAAACACTTAGGACCAAAAGAAAAATTCACAACCCCAAATGGGGACACATAAGAGAGAAAGGACTGTGGATCAAGTAAGTGTTACACATCATGGGAGAAAAGTTTCAACATACTAGTAATCACATCGGGAGATGCCTCAAAATCCTAGTGAGACACAAGAGTATATAATCGATTTGGGCCAGTGACTATACTAGATATACAAGAAAAAGTAGAAACAACACCTTTCAATGCTAGATTAGATGAAGTAGCAATAGGGGCCCTGTTTTCCTTAAAAGCAACTAGATTGGGGCACTCTCGCTGCATGTGCCCAATATGACCACATAAAAAACATTTGTTCCTTTCCTTCTCAAACTGACCATGATTATTCTGACCATAAAATCCACAAAGAGGGTAGGATGGAGTCGACTAAGACCCACTAGCGCGATATTAGGAACTCAGTGCCCGGAACCTTCCATTAATCTAAGATCGATGATCACCCGATGGATTTAGGTAAGGAGTACTAGTCAAGAAAAAATAACTAAAACTCTCCCACTTTTTTCTTAGCCACTTACCACTATCTCTACCACTTTGCTCAAAAGGCCTAATTTGTTCTCTTCCCTTTCACTAATCTGAACTGTTTTTTTGTCTCTTCATCTAAATGTCCTTGTCTTTAATCAACAAGTTTGTCTTGCTCACAATGATCAACTCACGAGATAATCATAGAGCAAACTTATGTATTCTAGCCCTCATTCTAGAAATAATCTCAAGAGCATACCTAGACAACTAATGGAATTTTAAGGGATACACCTTGACAGACATCCTTCTTTGCTTCAGACTAGAAAACTCCTCTGCCGTTGCTTCCCTCAACTCCTAAGGAAAAAAGGTCGAAAAGAGCATTAGAGAAATCCCCCCACAAAGATGACTCATCAGTATCACCCCTTGTTTGATCCCATTCCTCATACCATTGGTACGCCATGTCCTTAACTGATAGGCAGCAAAATCCACCCATTCCATATTAGTGGAATGCATAAATCTAAAAATGTTTTCAATCTAATCCAGAAAACCTTGAGGATCCTCCTCCACCTTAACACTAGTAATGGTCGGAGGACTTAATCTCAAGAACTAGACAACACTTATAGCTATAGAAGGTGGAGTAACAAAACCTCCACGCTCAGCCTGAGAAGCTACCAACTGTGTAATCATATGAATTAGCTAACAAAACTCACCATTAGTTATGTCAGCTTGGGGAACTAGAGGAGAGGGCTAGAGAGAATGGATGGAACTCCAAGACCATAAGGAACCAAACCCCTAGATCGAGTATATACTCCATAAGTAGAGCGAGTCCTATCAACATCTTCCCCTATTGGGATCGAAGAGATTCCGTGCACTTTAGATCGTCGAGGCATGATCTAAAAATGAGCAAATAGAAATAAAAAGAATCCAAGACCTTAGACTCTTTAGCTCAAAATAAGACAACAAAAAAGTGCAACATTCTTAAATGCCTCATAGCCTCTTCCTTAAAAGTGAGTCACACTACATACGTATAAAAGAGACTCTACTTGACACAAATTTATGGACACCCAATTGACCATGAACCTACGCTGTGATAGCAACTTGGCATGACCCAAAAATAGACCTTGTCATATGGGAATCCTGAGCCAAACAAGGATCGAAGATCGCCCCATTAACCTAACCTAACCATCACATCATCCATAAGTGTGGGATAAACTCCGTACATATAACAAGAAAGACGAAATAAGACTATTAACATAACTTAGGAATGTCTACTCATTCCATTAAAGTCAACATACCAATCCAACATACCCAAGTCACAGTTATCCACAAAGCCTCTACCAATCTAATTTCTATAATATATCAGGACATGCCCCCGATAATACATAAAACCAAGTCTAAAAAAAGTCTATGACATGAGATATAAAGACTAATAAATGTATGCCTTCCAAAGTATGAAAGATCATCACTTAAAAATCAACATATGAACCGATCGAACACCTGGTCACTACGCATAAAAAGAAGATAAAGCTCTAACCCATGTGTCACATGGGGACACAATGCTCAAAGATAGTTAGTGGTTAGAACGCTAGAAGGTAACTCAACGTTAATGATAAAATAGTACCATTATTTGAAACCAAGTCAAATCATCATATGCAACCATATTTATATACCTAGGCATATATGTAGATATATACATACAACAAGTATAGGGGAATGGAACAAGGCCTTAGCGTGCATTTTGAAACAATCCAATCCTAGAGAACTCTAACCTCCCACTCGTGTAGCTTAAGTAGTTCGAACTTCCTTGTTAAATTAAGGAAGGACACTAATCTCAAACAATAATATCAAGCATTTGGTCTCTAACCACAATTCGTTTTATTAGGCAAGTGGACTCTAACCATAAGCCCTCTTATTAGCAAGTGGACTCAAACCATAAGTCGTCATGAAAGCAAGTGGACTGTAACCACAAGTGGTTGTGACCATTTTTTGTTGACATTGGGGATCTAACCCTTTGTCCATGCAATAACATCCATTAAATTCAACACCCAAGGACTCCAACGGACTAAGTAAATTCAAGCAACCAAGGCTACAATTCAACACCACACATGACTGCAAGGTCTTCATGACCTATTTATTGATGAATCACTTTAATAGGTCAATGCCTTAGTTTAAACCACCATTCAAGTCAATTTGTTGTCATTAAGACCTATACAACACCATTCATTCTTCATTAACAATCGTATGCCAAACTTTATTTCAAATACAATTCAATTTCATGTCAAGGACTATAACCGTTTTTAAGGAAAAAGCCACCAAATTCACCAAATAACCCATTACATGGAAAACAAGGCCTTTAAAGGTCACTTACCAACTATTCCTATTCATTAAGCCATTGCCTTAGATTAAAAAACTTTTAATACATAACTAGTTATTTCTCTTAGATATTTTCACAAACACTTTGAGGGCATACCTTTACCAAAACCAAAACCATAGTAGACAAATCATCAAACTTAGGGTTTATCATGACCCATTCATTAACCCACAATAAAAAAGCACCCACATATGGAAACCATCACCAAGAACATGTAGAAATACAAGTTTAGATAAGAGTAAACAATAATCATCGCTTTGCATAAAAACCCTCAATATTTGATTTCAAAACCATAATTTACTAATTCTAATCAATGTTTAAACACATGAAATTTCAAACTAAAAATGAGGTAAATAGTTACATGCCTTATATACATGATCCAAGAAAATAACTTGACCCTTCTTAGACTCTTGATGCATACTTGGTGAAACTTTAGCCCCAAATCTTGTTAAAGAAGTTTGGATAGTGTTTTGGAATGTTTTTATCTTTTCCAAGTAAAGAATGAAGGGCCAAACAATGTTATAATTCATGGGTTATAAGGGTTTAGGGGTATGAAATGTCAAAAGTGTCCTCAGCTTAAAAACTGACAATTGAACCCAGAAGGGTACAACTTTCATAGCTAAACTGAACCCTCGGATATGAGTTGTACATTATCCCATATCCTAGGCCTTATCATGGACCTCCATACTATCCAACATACAACCATTCTAGGATAAGTTGCGCCCTAAGGTAGGAGATGTACCCTTAGAGTTGTACCTTGTCCAGAATTATCAAGATATTCCTTAAAACATCATTTGACTTAGTAACATATGACTGGTACCCTAACATATAACTAAGGAGAGTCCAAACCATACCTTGGACAGAATGTTATAAACCTAGACTAATCATCAAATGAGAAGGTGGGTACTAGTCATACCCTAGCATACGAGAGGTATGTTCAAACCGTATCCTACCTAAAATCTTAAACTTAAGAAATTCTCTAAGGGTTCAAAGCTAAGGTATTTAAGAGTGGTATCATCTCGTACGACTAGTACCAACAAAAATAACACCCTAGAAAGAATATAGTTGCGCTCTCACTAAATAACATATGAGTTAGCACCATACGACTCGTAAGCTAACATACGACCAGTATGTTGTCCACTCATACCTTGGAAAAAAACTTATCCCCACTACATTGATCATCCTAAGACCATGACCCCCCTAAACTATACCCTATTATATGAGTGGTACCCCAATTCATATGATGTTCAGTGAGTCCAAAACCAAGGAAATTTCTATGGATCAAAACCCAGGTGTTTCATAAACTGTGTCATCATTCGATTCTGAAGTGCTAAAAATTAGGCAGTTTAGGCCGTGACACCATCTACTTCATTACATTTAGGATTACCTTGTGCAATTTGTTTCAATAAGGTATAGAGATCATCATATGTAATCTTTAGTTCTTGACCACCTGCGGCTGAATCTAACAAAATCTTTGTATTATGGTCAAGAGCTTTAATAAATGCGTGAGCTAATACCTAATTAGGCTATTGGTGATGTGGATAGTTCTTGAGTAGAGATTTAAATCTCTCCAGGGCATGATACATTTTCTTATCAGCCTTCTGCTTAAAACTCAAGATTTCACTGTGTGGCCTTGTAGTCTTACTGGAAGGGAAGAAACAAATAAGGAACTTCTTCGCTAAATCATTCCATGTAGTGAAAAAACCTGTTGGTTTAGCATTCACCCACTTTTTTCCTTCCCCTAAAAATGAGTAGGGGAGGAGTGTTAATCTTATATAATCCATAGACAGTCAAGTGGGTAAGAATGTGTCACTGATCTCTAACAAATTTTGTAAGTAAACCTATGGATCCTCATGTGATAATCTTGTAAACTATCCACTACTGTACAAGAGTTACAACATGTTCTATTTCAGCTCAAATCTACCTCCAGGAGCCAGTCTGTAGATGGTGGAGGTAACATTAGTTGGATGTGGGATTTCCATTTTACGTACTATCCTACGGGCTGGTGGATCTTTAGTCAAGGATGTAGGAAAAGCCTATTCTTTTTGAATTTAAGGTATCCAGTAGAGAAGTACTATTTCTATCCTTAATTGATGTAAGTATTACTCAAGTCTGGGATATGGTTTAACCAATTCCCAATCCGTTCCTAGCTTGCTTGCTTCATAATCTTGTGCTTGAAAATTCAAAATATAAGATCAAGTAACTATCAGTCACAAAATCAAATAGCAGAACTAAAATTAAGACAATTGTCGATTTACATATCCCCAAAAATGGTGCAAAAAACTTGTTGCGTCCAAGCGTACACACAAGTGTACGTGGTCCAGAAAGAAGTAAAATAGCCTTAAGAAAGCCAAGTATTGTTCCCATAGGGACTTGTGTTAAACAACTATGTATTCTAGACTCACTATGAAGATTAAATAAGTTCTAACGTAATAATTACAGTTTGTGAATTAAAACTTAAATGTAAAAGTAAACAATGTGGTAATGTAAATTTCATGGACAATAATAGGGAGAAACCCAAGGTTAAGGCACTATGAATATTCGTAGTTAGCTAAACAACTTAATTGGATAATTCAATTATCTTGGTTGTTCATTCATGGCATTGCTAACATGATTATGATATTTCGAACCTCTAATCAACTATCTAACTTAGCCTTACAACTAAATCATTGAGCGGGGATGCATGATCTAAGCTAAACACATTTGTGTTTCTTACTATTTGTGAACCAAATAAAGCGAATTAGGTATATTCCTATCCAAAATACAAATCATAAATTCACTTTCATTGAATGATTACGATCCTATTCCACATATGCCATATTCTGTTCTATCCTTCAATAGAATTATGCATTTACTGTAACAAACACAAATTCATAAATAGTTAAGACAAGGATATATGAACAACCAATAATGAGAATAAGATAAACCAACTAAATTATAAGGAAAAACACTCATGTTCATGGCCTTAACCCTAGATGAGAGTCTTTAGCAACTCATGGGCTTACAAAAAATTGTAATGATGGAATACATGTAATAATACAATAGTAAAATAATGTTGAAGAATAAAAACCCTAATTGAACACTCATTACGTCTGTTTCATGCCCCACATCAAGTGGAGTGTTCTATTTATACAAGGCCACAATTGGCCAATTTGAACTTGGCACCGTGCCACACCCTTATCACGGAGGATAGGGGGTGTATCATAACCATATCATAGTGATTTACTATAAATTCCATTTTAGTTTGCAACCAAGAGAGTGTCTCTCCCTTAATGTGGAGGTTAGGCTGCATGCCATGCCCCTAATCCCAAAAATTCTTGATTTGAGCATCAATAACTCCATGCATGTGGATATTCATTTCTTGCTTTGTGGTAGCTTTTCCACTTCAATTTCATCTTGTAAAGCATCCATTTATCATGTGTATCATCTCACCAAGTGTCATAAGCCAACCAGGGCCTAGCCATGATGGGTATCTCAAGTCCCCCAAGAATTGGAGATCACCCCAGTTGCCTAACCAAAAAGAATATGCACCTAGAAGTGGATGAAATCTGAAAAGATAAAAAGATAGAAATGGTAACCAGATCAAAAACATTTAAGGATGTCACACAGTAATACCCAATCCATAGTAGTACCCACAAAGCCTCTACGAATCCAAAAACAATCTTGGTCGGGACATGGCCCTGACTCTGACAATGAAAATGATAATGTCAATGTGAACTCTTTAATTTTAGTTTATGAATGGAGATCGATGGAATGATCAAGTCTTCCAAAAAATGGTAGATCACCACTTCACCGTAAATGACCGACAGATCGAGCCAATCAACCTAACACTGTGCAAGAAAAGCAAAAGTATCTCTGTTAGTGGGTTGAGCACTAGCATGTAACTTGGGGATAGGGGTTAAAATAATGCCATGCTAAATCCAATTCAAACCATGCACACATTATAGTTTACATGTATAAGTAATATTCCGAGATGGGGAACAAGGCTTAGAATAATATAAAACTTTATCCTGGATTATGTAGTTCAATTATCATAAATAGGCACACACGTGCTATATGGGTTCAGCTCCTCCTATTGAAAGGGCCTACGAACTGGAGGAATCAAGGATGACCAGGGAATTCCTGACACCACTTAATCCAACATAGGAATATATCTCAATAGTGTGAACTATGCACATGGTCATTAAGAACAAACCTCATGTCGGCAAATGAGAGTTTCCAGTATAATTTATCTAAGAACCACACATTCATAGCTTAGCTACATAACCCCCGTTAAGCCCAATTTAAAACTAGTTTGACATAACCTATTTATTAACCAAAGAATCAATTGTTAAGGCACACCATAGTTATCGTCATACCCTTACACTTGCAAGCTTATCTCTATGCCATAACAATCATATTATCTTAGGGGAGTGCATCAACCCCTCTTTGTTCATTAAATCAACCATAGACAACAAGGATTTCAAAATATCCGTGTTCATTGTTTAACCATTTATGCAATGCAATAATATAGGCGAGTAAGTCGAACCAAGTAACAATTTCACAAATCAAAGCCATCTAAAAAAGTGGGTAGAGGAAACACAATTATTCAAGTCCAATTTCAAAGTTTAAACATCAATTCGGGGAATACCTTGGCCCCCATCCCAAATCCCGCACACATGCACCCTATTAGTTCAAAACATTAATTTCAAAGCCCGGGTAGCTCATCAAAATCATGGAAAAATAGTTCAAGGATCAATCATTCCAAAACCCTCAACCATATCAAAACCCATATTTAAATCCATACAATTTAACCTATTTAAAACACATACTTTTTATAAAATAAGGATTGAGGAAGAGTAACATGTCTGAAATACCAAGATTTATGGAGAGAAATCAACCCTTAAGCCCTTAGATAACAAACTTCTTGGAAAACCTAAGTATCTTGACATTGGATAATTTATAGAGTTTAAGAGAGTGCACTAAGTGTTAAAGTGTTGAAAATAACATCCCAAGGGTGTTTTATGGGGTATTAAGTGGGGGAAGTGGGAAATGTCCAAAATTCCCTTAATTAAGAAGCTAAAGAATTGTCGCCAATGTCTACGGGTCTCTAGACGACTCATAAGGACTCATTACGGCATGTTACCACGATTTGTACTCTAGACAGTAGCTGGGGAACCCCCTAGGGTAATGTTATGACTCGCACGCCATAAATCATTATGAGACCCTATGCCTCGTAGGGTCTAAGTTATGTCACGACAAAATACTTACGCATCACACTAGTTTTGCTATGGATAGGATCATACGACTCATTTTGAGTCTTTACGACTCATAACCCCTAGTTGTAGTCAAAACAGAAACTCTAGGCCAGAATACTAACTAGGCTATGATTTGGTACTTAAGAACCATAATGATACGTAACAACTTTTAAGACAGTTGTAGTCTGGGCAACAAATTTAAAAATTTTGAAATTTTTAAGGTCCAAATTCGGGGTGTTACATTCTCCCCCTCATAGGATCATTCATCCCCGAATGATGAGATACGACATTTGTTAGCACAAGTTAAAATAGAGAGCATCCATACTTACCTTTAACAGAGCCAAAAGACAAAGATATCAAGGAAATCACAATTTTCTTTAACAAAGTTAGAAAACAAAGTTGTTATGGAATACACATACCTCACACAAGATTATCCGAAGCAGGAAAAAATAATAGATATTTGGACTTCATGTCCTCTTTGGCTTCCCAAGTAGACTCTTCACACTTTTGGTTCCTCCATAGAACCTTTACTAATGCCACGTCCTTCTCTCTCAACCAACAGACTTGTCGATCCTAAATCTCAATTGGTACCTCCTCATAAGACAAGGAATCTGAGACACCAATACTCTGTAAAGGAACAACCAAGGAAGAATCACCCACGCACTTCTTCAACATCGACACATGAAAGACCGAATAGATAGAACCCAAACTCAGAAGTAAATCCAACTCATAAGCCACATTGCCAACTCACCTCAAAATAGATATGGACCAACATAACGAGGGTTGAGCTTTACCTTCTTCCCAAACCGCATCACTCGCCCCATAGAAGATACCTTCAAGAACACCAAATCATGCCTTACATCCACATAGGACTTCTAGCGACTTTGGATGGTATTAAGCCTATCCCAAATTACCTTTACCTTTTGAACAATTTGGTGAACCAAGTGACGACTATACAACCTATTCTTACTAACCTCAAACCACCCAATAAGAGACCTATACCTCTTACTATTCAAGACCTTAAAATGAGCCATCCCAATACTAGAGTTATAACTATTGTTATATGTGAACTCTATGAGAGAAAAATAGTAAACCCAACAACCACCAAAATCTATTACATAAGACCTTAGCAGATCTTTCAAAGTTTGTATATTCCTCTCTATCTGTCCATCCGTATGAGGGTGGAAAGTGGTGCTAAGATTCACCTTATTTCCCAACCCTCTCTAAAAGAAATGCCAAAATTAGATAAAAACTTAGTACCTCGATCAGATATGATAAAAGCTGGAGAGCCATGCAACTTTACGATTTTCAGATTAAAGAGCTTAGTATAATCCTCTGCTGAATAATTAGTCTTCATGGGTAGGAAATGAGCAGACTTGGTCATCCTATTCACAATGACCTAAATCAAATCAAACTGATGACGAGACCATCTCCCAAGTAGCTTCCGCAAACTATTGGTTCCTCTATAGATCCTTCACTGAAGCCACTTTTTTTGTTCGCAACCGGTGAACTTGCGGATCCAAGATCTTTACCGGGATCTCCTCATAGGAGAAAGAGTTCAAAATGCCAACATCTTCTAATGGAACAACCAAGGAAGGGTCACCCCCATATATTCTCAATATAGACATATGGAAAATGGGGGAAACAGAGTTCAATCTAGAAGGCAACTCCAACTCGTAGGCAAAATTGCCAATCCTTATAAAAATCAAATAGGGACCGACATAATGGGGTCTAAGCTTACCCCTTTTACAAAATTGCGTCACCGCCCTTCATGGGAGACACCTTCAAGAATACCCAATCGCCAATGCTAAACCCTAAATCTCTTTGCCTCACATCCGCATGGGACCTTTGGCAACTTTAAGCAGTTTTCAACCACTTTTGAATTACATTCACCTTTTCTAAGGCTTGGTAAACTAAATAGAGGTTGAGAAACTTACCCTCACTAACTTCTAACCACACAATAGAGGTTGACACTTCCTACCATAGAAGCCTCAAAAGGCACCGGGCTAATGCTAAAGAGAAAGTCCAGTTCAACATATAGCTTCCCGGAGACACACTACTATGAGTGCTTCAGTATAGATATGCACCACCACTTCCATGTTGAAGCCTATTCAAAGATAAACGAAGTTAACTTAAGCCACTAGGCTATATTTCTTACATCCATCTCGAACACTACTCTTCTCCAATACCATTATCATATGCAAATCATAAGTGGATGACGTAGGAGAACTATAACCAACTATTATAGGCAAGATCACCAACATAGTATTGAAAATCCAAAACCATAACACAATTATGCCATAAACAATTCATACACATGCCTTCCCAAACCTCTTACGCACCCAACACGACTATTAGTATATCTACCAATCGCAACACTCAAGCCTACCTCTTTTATACCCGTGGTTTGATTTATCCTTCCCAAGATCTAGCACCCTCTATTATTTTCATGAAGGTTTTTACCATCCATTCCTTTTAAAAACAATAGTTCCAGAAATTGCCTTAGAATTTCCCCAACTTAGGGACTTCTATATTTCCCCAGTTCAAGACATCACCATGTTCCCCAAGATAATTTTACCCTAAGGGTCACGGAGGAACTAAAGTATGGGAACCACTTATTCTACTTAAGGCAAGACCCCAAAAAGATACACTGCACCATAGGCACGAAGGGTTTCATACCAACTACCTAGGTCATAAATGAGACCCATCTAAACAAACATGCCAAACGGGGAGTCATTAGGACTGGACACGAAACGACACACCATCGTATATAAAATTGGTAACACAATGTATGGTCAAGATTTACATCTGGAGAACAAAATGTATAAATTATATGAACGTTAGGCATAAGTGCTAATAGAATGCATTCCACACTAGTAGAGCCCCTTCTCAACCGAGATAAGAGAGATTCACTTGAGTACGCAACCCAATCTTTCCATGGTGACCACTGCTAAAAGAAAATTAAAGGTCAACCTTCGACTATCCTACTATTATGCCTACAATCACAACACTCAGCTCTAATGGGTATCACTAGGAAGGTACACTAGGGATACTTGGTCTTTTTCTACATAAAACCATTCTATAAAGTAGGAATAAGAGTTTGACAAGCATCCAAAATAAGATAAATCCCACACTCAACCATCCTATTGATCAAATCAAATAATGCCACGGGGTCATTGGTCAACCCAAAGGGCTTGACTAAGAACTGTAGTGACTATACCGAGTTCTAAAGGCGGCCTTATGGATATTTGCTGCCGTAACCTTAAGTTGATGATAACCCGACATAAGATCAATTTTTAGAGGAACACTTCGAAACTTGAATTTGAAAAAACAAATCATCGGTTCTAGGGAAATTATACTTATTCCTTATGGTCACTTTGTCCCACAGATAAAACTCAGTGCATATACGAAGGAAGCCGTCCTTCTTGTGCACGAACAACACAGGAGCACTTCAAGGAGACACACTAGGATGAGTGTCCAAAATAAGATCAACCCCAAAATTGATTTCCCTATCAAGAGGGATATTAAAAAAATCATTAGGGAAAATATCGGGAAACTTATTGACCATGAGAATAGGCTCTAGGGAAGAACCTTCCGAGTTAGAACCTTTAACTTTTACCAAACGATACAAACACCCTTTTGAGATTAACTTATGGACTCTAAGACATAAAATGAATTTCCCTTTAGGCTCCAACCACTTTCCCATACAACGATTGACTCATTGGGGAACATGAACATGACCCTATGAGTTCGATAATCTAATGAAGTATAACACAAATGTAACCAATCCATCCCTAGGATAACATCCAAATCAACCACGCCCAACTCAATCAAGTCTACAAGAGTTTTTGTACCAGTAACAAATACCACACAACCTAAATAGACCTTATTTATAACCACAGAGTCTCCTACTGGGGTAAAAATAGAAAAATAAAACTAACAAACTCTCAAGACCAAAATCCAAGATGCACCTTCACATACGGGGTCATATAAGAAAGAGTAGACCCTAGGTCAAGAAAACAATACACATCATGAGGGAAAAGTTTCAACATACATGCATCAATATTAGAAGGTGCCTCTAGCTCTCAAGGATTAATAAGAGCATTGAGATGGTCCCAACCAATATCAGAGATAGAAGAAGCACCCCCAGGTGCAAGAGATAGAGATCTGGCAACCGATACCCTTTTTGCCTGAGAAATAATCATTATGGGACACTTCCATTGTATATGACATAATTGACCATATTTAAAACACTGATTCTTTCCTTTCTCATAACAACTATGGTGTAATCAAATGGAAAACTAACGAGAAGGATAGGAGAGTGAGGATTGGTCCCCTCTGATATGGTGTTGGGCACCTTGTGCCCAATGAGCATTGCTAATTTGAAAATGCCCACCTTCTAATGGGTTTGGATAATGAGCACTAGCCGTGGAATGGTAGCTAGGACCCACCTAATACTATCTCTTGGATGAATTTTCACCAACCTTAGCCAATAGAGCAAAGAAGTGACAAACCCCTATATTTTGACATGACTAAGGAGAAGGGTCACCTCTAAAAAGAAGGTTAGTGGGAATAGGTTGAACCCTTCAAGGATAGTCAGCTATCATGACCCCTGACTGGGTTTGAATCCCATAAATTGGAAGAGCTTTATCCATATTTCCCTCAGTCAGTATAGAAGAGCTTACCTGAACATCAGATATTTTCGGATATATGATCTGAAAGATGAGCAAGCATAATTGAAAGGAATCCAAGACCTTAGACTTTATATATCTTGAGATTAAAACACAAGAAAGGGAAACATTCCTAAATGTCTCATAGACCATCTTTTATAAGTGTGCCATTTTATACACCCATAAAAGAGACTCTACTTAACATGGCTTTGTGGATTCCCAACTGAACCTAGACACTAATACCAACTTGACACCCCTACCAAAATTATGCTGATGTTCTGTAGGTATCTCAAGCCCAACTTTGATTGGAGATCGTCCTGTCAACCCAACCTAACCATCTATTCTATTCATAAGTGTCGGATAACTCTAACTAAATATAAAAGTAGCAGAAAATAAAGCTAATAGTCAATACTTAGACAATATCTAACATTTCATTAATGACAACAATCTAGCCAATATAACCAAGTCCACAGTTACCCACAAGAACTCTAAAAGTACAATGTTTAAAATATGCCGGGACACGCCCCTAACCATAGGATACTCTAAGTCAAAATAAATCAAGTCTATGACTTAACGTAAAAGACCATGAAATATATCCTTTTTGGAGAATAGAAGCTCACCACTTTAATGTCAACACACGATCCATCCAAACACTTGATCACTATGTAGAAAGAAAAGAAGAAGCTTTGAAACTTATATTGCATGGAGACATAGTGTCCAGAGATGATTAGCGGTTGGAGTGCTATGTATCTCAAGGATAAGGAAAAATAGCACATTAGTTCACTCCAAGTCAACCCATAGTATGAATCACATTGACATTAGCATAGTGTTTATGAAGATACACATCCATATGTTTATATATATAGAATACCAAGTTATGGAAAGATTCATAACAATTATTCTTAAAGCATTCATTTATAAGACATGGAGTAAAGAAGTTCAAACCTTTTACCTTACCCATTCTAGAACCTTAAACTTCTCCGTTACACCTGTCAAGAAGATCCAAACCTCAAACCAACTCAACCAATTTAGCAAATTCATTAGGAAAGGGACTCAAACCATAAGCCATTTATTGGAATAAGGACTTGAAACACTAATCATTCCATTAGGTGGGGGACTCTAACCACAAGCCATTCAATAGACTAGGGACTTAAACTACTAGTCATTCTATTAGGAGAGGGACTCAAACCACAAAATATTTATTGGACTAAGGACTCAAACCACTAGTTATTTCATTAGGAAAGGGACTTAAACCACAAGATATTAATTAGACTAGGGACTCAAACCACTAGTCATTTCATTAGGTGAGGGACTCGAACTATAATCCATTCATTGGACTAGGGACTTAAACCAGTAGTCATTTTATTGGGCGAGGGACTCTAACCACAAGCCATTTCATTGGCATTACTAGTTGACATTTCATCTCTTAACCCCTTTAGTTCATCCCTTAACATCTATACAATTCATTTCAACTCTTAAGTACTTGAACCATTTATCCAAAACACCACCACATAGGACCATAAGGTCTTCATGGGAACATTTATTGATTGAACACTTTATTAGGCTAATGCCTTAACTCAGATCATTATTTAAATCATTCGATAGTCATCAAGACCCATACCAAACCAATCATTCCTCATTAGTGTTTCTATACCACACTTTAGTCAACACATAATTCAAGATCATGTTTAGGGGGATTAAACCCCTTTATTACCCTCTTCAAACCCTATCCTCTACTCTTGCTTTTGGAATGTTTGAAACATTAAAAATATGTGTAAGGAGGCCATGTCTTAGGGTTTTGGGTGTAGGAAATAACCATAAAGTACTCAACTAAAAGTTGAAAATTGGCCACGATATTCGGTATGACACACTTGATCAACCATACCCTAGGGTATAAGTGGTAACCTAACTCATGCCCTAGGCTTCTCCTAGGTTATCCATACTAGTTAGGGTATGACTACCCATCATTGAGTCATATCTAAAGTGTATGACTCAGTCCCTCATTCGTACACTTCACCCATACAAAAATTAGTCCGCCTCAAGTTAGGACCTCACTTTATACAATTTGGTTGTGTATGACTCATACACTTAGACACGAATGGGAGGAGGCTCACTCGTACCTATCACAGTGAGTAACCCTTACTAAACTTCCTAGGGTACAAAAGAGAAGGGAAGGCTATGACTCATATCCAAGGGATATGACTCATATCCAAGGGGTACGACTCATGCCCCTAGTCGTACCCACCTAAGTAACACCAAATGAAGAAATTTCTCAATGGTTGAAAGTCTAGGTGTTTCATAAACTAAGAGTATCATGCTAAAATCATATACTCTTACTTTTATGTTGACTCAATTATACTGAAAATCATGTCTATTTATCAACCCATGGAACTTCATTTCAAAATAATGAAACTAATCTCATAATAGCAATCATGTGAGAAAAAACATGAGTAAAGTAAATTCTTGTACTCATTGAACTTCAAATCACATCATAATGTCAAAATTACAAAAACATGAAAATTAGGTATGAACCCTAGCGACCAAATTATTAAATTTATGTAAAAATTAAAAGTTTTGGGCATAAGGATGACAGGTTATCCTTTTTTTAAACTCCATATAATTGGACATACTAATTGATTGTAGTAACTTTGAATTAGGACCTTGATTGTTGAATCATGAAAAGAAAACCCTTCAAAGCTTGAATCCTAGAAAAGAAACCCTTTTTTTACTATTTCTGAGGATTAAGAAGAAGAGAGGTCATTTTAATCTGAGTTGTGAGGATGGGATTTATGTTTATTATGGTTGGTAAGTATTTTAAGAGGTAAAATACCAAATATCCCTTCAAGAAAAACTAAAAATTAAGTGTGGTATTTTTGTTCCCTTGGGCATGGCGTACTCTTATTGAGCCACTCCAAGGGTGTGGCATGCCCTTAGCACAGCATGCCTCGAGTGTGGCATGCTCTTATTGAAGAACCTCACTGGTTATTGCATAAGAGTGTGCCTCCCATCCATGGCACAACCTTAATGGAGAACCTTACTAGTTTGGGGTCCTAAAATATCTTAAAATACATTCTAAAAATACCGAAACACTTCCTAATGGTCCATTTATCCTTACTTATAATAATTTTACTCAGAAATTACCATCAAACATGATAGAAGTACAAAAATAAATTTGTGGAAAACCTTAGAGTCTAACATAAATCATGCGACCAATATGGAGTCCAAAATATGTCTTGTTGGAACGCTGCATTATACCTTGCCAGGGTATGAATCCATGACTAGTGTGATCACTAAAATGACACATTTGGGAAATTAAAATACTTATGGTGGAACATAGTTTATTAGATTAGGATACTCTAAACCCTTGCCCCTTCGTTCTAGATACTACTCCTAAAATCATACTATTTGCTCATATTATATAAAATATATCATGGAAAGAAGCATGAAATAAGTTTTAAAGTAAACTGATGATTGTAGTCCTAAAATATTGAAAATTAGTTATGGTTCCTTACTGATTCATAGATCATTGATGGCATATTTGGATTTCATATGGCATAAGCATTGATGGCATTCCCAAATTTCATACTAAACATAAATCATATACTTATAAACCATGGGTTCATGATAAACTGAGATCATAAGGTAAAATTACGTCAAACACATGTAATTCATGCTAAATATTTAAATTGATATCATCTTGTATATAGTTCCTGCTAATTTCTAAAGTAAAACCCCTATGTCTTGTAGCTTATGTAAAAATATGAAAATTTTATGTAAACTAGGCTTATATAATATACATACTTGAAATTCGTACTTTTTCATGCTAAATAATCCTAAATTTTCTAAATCATTTTAATAACTTAAAAATCTTTATAAATTCATAATCATGTCATGCACTTTATTGAAATTTGGGTTATATGATGTCAAAGGAAAAAACCTGTTTTCAACTTTTGCTTGAAAGCTTGATATCATACTAAGGATATTTAATTCTTGCAAATTCCAAAGGTTTAATAAAATTTATAAGGATTTCATAAACATTCCATCAAATCATAAACAAGAGTTTTAAAACATGTGAATAAAAATGGAATTAAACCATGAGAGTTCTTGAATATTATCAAAGACATAGAGAAACACATAAATGGAAATGGGAATTTTAATTAACAACTTTAGAGTTAAACTGTAACACAAGAGTAAACATTTATAGAATTTAAAACTTGATTTTGGGAACAAGGATGAAAATATTATCCTTGTTGAAGCCACACATACCTGGCCTTTTTGATTTCTTGAAGAAAAGATGGAATTTAGAGCCATTGGAGTTGATTTTTAAGAGAAACCCTTATTTAGGTGTTCTTGAGAGTTGGGAGAGAAATGAATGATGATTTAATCTTAAATTTTTTAGTTAAATAGGGTTATAATAAGATATAAGAGTGTTTGGGAGTTAAAATACCCTTTTACCCTTGCAAAAATGAAGGGAAAACATTGTTGAGATACTTAGGGGCTCCCTAGGGTGGCACATAACCATCACAAGCCTTTAGCTTTGTGGAATACTGGGTATAGAATCACAAGCTCTGGCATGGAGATACTTTGAAACCTTACTATTTTGGGGTCCTCATCTTGTGCCACTCGACATTGCACAGGCTCTCTCTAGTAAATTAGTCAAAAATTCTTACTCCGATATTATATTAAGTCAAAATAAGATGCATTGGAAAGAAGACCTAAAAACCTTTATGTTGGTGGGTCTTGAGATCCAAAACTCTTCCTTATCTAGGATTTATACTCATTCAAGGTTGACTATAGATAGATTCTATACAAGAATTCAACCGGGAAGAAAGTTTCAACTTGGCTATGGGTTAGGAGTTGCACGTGACCTTAATTCATGACTGGGTCTCTTCACAAACTTAGGAAATAATTTTACATCCTATATACAATTAGGAATTCTTAGATTTGTGGTCTTCACATATTTGATGAAGAGGTCGGTTCTAAGCTCAGAAATTCAAGGTGTTACAATATCTCCCCCTTTGTGTAAGTCATCCTCGAATGAAGTTCAAAGCTATAATTGGCATAAGGAGTCAAGTTCTTTGGGATATATATATGCCATTTATGCTAGCATGAACTAAACCATACTAACAAACAGGGTTCTAGCTTTCAACACTAACAGATTTAGAATCATGAGCCATTGGTGGATGAACTAGTATATACATTAATGACATAAACAAGGATGTGAACATGGCCTATGTTGTCTTTTATAAGACTTAGAAAGAGAACTATTATCACATTTTGAGGAAAGTTATCATAGGATTGATTTATGTGAGACATAAGACATAAGTTCATTGTCACGACCTGAGACTACCCCCCTAGTCGTAACACGGTGCTTAGAACCATAAGTGATCCCAAGCTAACCTATAAACTGGCATGATCATGAGCAACTGATTTAGAATATATAAAGTAGCTAAATTTGTTATGCGGAAACATAATCATGGATTTATCTTTATAAATATAATACTGATATAGTGTATAAACTGATAAAACTAAAGAGGGAACTGAAATTTAAATTTCATGTCTCTGACTAAATATCTATGAAGCCTATACTATAGTAACTATATATAGCTGGGACATGCCTCCAACTAACACTAATCAATACACATGAAAAGTAAAAATAAAGTACATAGACTACAATTGACTGGAGTCCCCAAATTAGGAGAACTCATCACCTGCCGGCTTAAAGTTGCAACTGTCTAATTAAGATGTGTAGGAGACAATTGATACCTACATTATGAGACAATGTATCATATCGACATATATGTGGATCAGTACTTCTGGAATGTACTGAGTGAGTGGGGCTGAATGCAGTAAGTAAAACTGAATATACATGTAATCTTAAAACAAGCATGGATCCATGGGTACTAACACTGGATGTGTGGATCCACTAAACTAGTGTCCTGAAGGACTAAGGAGCCACCCTCTACTAGTAGGTGCTATCATAAGATATGTGTTAACCCTTAACTGGCAGGAAGTTATCTCAAACCTATGCTGGCTACATAGTTTTAGAACTTAGGCACTAGTACTAAAGGTCAAACCATCTATTGGAGGGTAAGCCCCTATCTGTGGGTTCACTCGGTGCTAAATCGTACTCCCAACTTAACTAAAACTGATACTTAACTAAACTAAACTCAACTAAACATAAAACTATTATTTCTCATCATGATCTTCAAAACTACATAAATGGTTAAATTTTATGGCTTAACTAAAATCATTACTGGAAAGGTCTGACATTTAAATAAACACGCAGGTATCTGTGTTTATAGCCCGATAGCCCTAAATATCCTTAGAACACAATATTAAAGCATAGAAATTATAGTAGGAAGTCATGGTTCAAAATGCAACACATAAGAATTTCATCAAACATGTGAAAATCATGAACTTAAATCATGGAAATATCTTTAAACATAGGAAATCAACTTGATCATGTGACTAAGAACATAACTTGATAATATAAAATGAAATTAACTTGTATATAGCATGGGAGGTTGAATTTTAAAGCATATTATAACTTGACTACTCATGGAATCATTCATGGATATGAATGAAGTCAAACTACTAAGGACAACACATGAGTTCAATCTATTTTGAGCATATAAAGCTCCATAAAACAGAAAAACATATAATTTAATTGAACAAGAGGTTCTTGGGCTCCTTGGGTGAAAGGGACCCATTGATGAACATCTCACATACATTAATTAAAAAAATTCTTGAAGAAACTTGAAATTGGAACTTGAACCTTTGAATTCCTGAGGAAGAAATAGTTAATCTTGGGACTTGAATGATGAACTTGTTAAATAAACCCTCTTCTTGATGTTTTCTTGAAGATTCATGAACTTGGAAGATTGAATTCTTGGATTTCTTGTGAGGAAAAGCTTGGATTATTGTTCTTGTAAAAGGGGAGGATTTTTACGTTATTTGATTCGAAGAAGATGGGAAAATAATGCCTTTTTGGGTGTTATAATGCATACATTGGATGTTTGGGGTTAAGGGGAAAGGGCCAAAGTTCCTCTTGACAATTAAGAAACTAAAGCAGTGAAGGAATAGACCCAACGGAACTCCCTCTACTCTGAGGGAGTAGCCCCCACGCCTCCTACCTTATCTTGGGGGAATAACCCTTGAGGTGCGGGCTTTTTGCCTTCCCTTATTTCCTCTCATGAAAAAGGCCATAACATTTTGCTCAGGTATCAGATTATGGAGAAATTAGAATAGTTTGTAATCTAAATCAATTATCTATAATTTGGTAAGTCTTGAGTAGAGAAATTACACATATATCAAAGTTATATATTTAATAATGCTAAACTTATATGTCAATTTAGTGCAAGGCGGTCGTCGTTAATATATTTACCCAACTTTGGAGTCGGTGTGGAATCCATGAGGAACAATGTAAGTGGCGATTAAACAAATTTGGAACTATATCTATAAGTTGAATTTAAACAAATGTTGCAAAAAGATAAAATGAGGGGTTTTATCAATCAAACAATAATTCAAGTTTTGACTTGCTTCAGAGCTCAAAACTATAATTTCAATGGTTCAAATCAGTAATAAAGAGGAACTAGGGTTGTGATCATTATGATTATTAATCTCCATTTTATAATAACTGTAGTCTTGGGTTCCCATGACTTGTGGGAAACACCAAATTATCAGTTTCGACAATCCATCTAAGTGTTTCTCAACCTACTTAGATGTTGAACTCCGTAATTCTCTCAAACTTAGGAAATCATTCTATTCATACTAATTTTATCTCAAGTTGATCAATCTTGTTATAGCATTAATCATTAGATGAGAGCTTAACCTTCCCAAATCCTTGTTGATAATTCGCTACCTATAGTTTATTTCTCAGTTCGAGCAAATCAACATAAGGCAGGATTTATTATTTGCAACCAATAAATAACAGTCATAACAAAGGAATTATCAGGATGTTCCCACAATCACTCAAACCCTAACCATAGATCCTACAACCCTAGTTGTGGGTTTTAGTGCCACATGAAAAAGAAAGAGATCGTAATAATTATATTCATCTTTCAAAGTAATTAAACCTACAAAATATTAAGTATGAAGTTGATTCTCTTCCAAGTTCAAGAGAAAATTCCCACAACCAAATCAAAGAGTTGAAAATTGAATTCTAAGTTTTGAGCCCCAAAAAAGAAGTATCTTTTTCTTTCGAATAAGTTCAAGATGTTCCGCCCCTTTTTATTAGAAAACCCTAACATATGCTTTAAATACTTCATCCTAATTATGGAAACAAAATCATAGACCACAGTATTTTCTCGGGTAGGCGACGACGTGTGTGATGGCTTATCAAGAGTCTGACAACTTATCAGGAATGTCATCAGCTTCTCTTCACTTGTGACAATCTCTGCCTTAGGTTGACGATAAGATGTGATGGCTTATCAGATATGTGACGACTTATCAGAATTATCAGCGCTTCTTCACTTCAAATCTTATTCCCTGGCTAAGCCTAACGACGATCCTGACGGTTTATCACACTTTTGACGGCCTATCACAGATGTCATCATGAATTCTAGATGAAGCTCATTCTCTTTCTAAGGCTGACGGCAACTCTGATAGCTTATCACAAGACTAATGACGTATCAGATAAGTCATCAGATATACTTCTCTCTCTAATTGCTCAACAATCAACTCTTTTACTTCCATTATTATTGGTTCCCTTGCATCTTGACTTTTTCTGCAATATCAAATAGAAAATAATAAAAAAATAACAAAAGTTGCTTAAGAGTTTGCAATTATTCTTAGTTAAAAGCCTCAAATGTGTTAGTATCTGATCACACATCAACGCCCTTAACTTAAAACAATTGCTTGTCCTCAAGCAACTAAAACACAACCAAGAGGACACGTAGTACATTCGGCAGTTAACCATCCATATTATCTCAAAACATCTTCAACAACTCCAAGGTCAATTAATTTAAAAACAACAACTGTGCATATTTTTGAAGAACAAAAATGTGACACACAGGAATCAAGATCTGGCATCAATTCAGCAACAACAACCATTCATATACCAAGATTACACTATCCAAACAAGTTAGAACCTGGCAACGTAACTAGTATGCCCTTACAACAAAGAGGTCCCTCCTCACTTATATGTGAAACAAGCATGTCAATACAGGGACAGTCAAGAGAGACTCACTCTCAGAAAGAAGTTCTAGTCAATGTATGCCAAATACCATAATATTTCCCTTACTTTCATTAACAAGGTTTTCGGACAGGTAAGCTAGGATCACTATAGGTCTTTTTCTTTGGCTTGTAACAAAGGCTAAGGGCTGGTATGATACTCTATGATATTTAAGGTGACTAAGCCTCCTTGGCACTACACTAACTTTTGGGGTCTCACTTATTTACCTTTACCTAATTCTCTCTTTTATTGATCACACATACTCCGGATAGGTGCGGTCTTTTTGATAATTATTTCTTTTTTTTCACAATTTTTCTTTTCTTATTCTTTTTCTACCGCACCTAGTTTTTTTCTTTTCTTTTATTCTACTTTTCTTCATATTCATTTTACATCCCGTAGCCCTATGGTAGCCACCCTCAACTTAGGCTATTTGCCTAAGTCAAAGTGCACGGTGTCCAAGGAGGACCAGGGCCAAAACAGGTTCATTGTGATACAAATAGGAAGGTGATAGGTATAATAAAAAGAGTAGGCATTTAGGCACAAAATTAGGATCAAGGAATATTATTTACACATAGAAGGTCATTTAGGCTAGAAGTGGACTAATCTCAAAACGGCCTATGATCCTTTCCTAATTCCTATCCTACAACCAAGGCAAGACTAATCGGGTAAGTTCTAGATTTAACACACAACAAAAACTAGGTAGTATCTCACACACACATGGCATAAAGGTACCTCACAAGCTACTACCCATTTGGTATATGAAATTGTTTAGCAATACTTATCATGTCACTAGTACTAATGACATAACAAGATGCACAGTGGTCACACATAAATGCATATCACACAGTTATAAAACAAACCGTTAGGGTGGTGCTAAAAAATCAACAAAACCATTTTAACTGCCTAAGGTACTTGTATTTCTCCTAGTCAACTACAACATTTTACAACAAATCATAATACAGCTAAACATACCGGCTCTAGTAGGAACAAGACTCCGAAGAAAAGAGGCACAACAACAAAAACCCCAAGAGGAAATCAACACCCACAAGTAGCCCTACCCTCAACTTAAAATCATGCAATGCCCCCAATGTGTCAAACAAAAACAAGAGAGTTAGAAACATAGCTGTGGCACAATGGGTGCGAAGATCTGATGTCAATCACATAATACGAATATAAATAATAAAATACCTTGGGTTGCCTCCCAAGCAGTGCCTGATTTAATGTCGTGGCATGACCTAACTCAGATTTTTTCTTCATATTGAGGATATGAATTTCACCCCAACTTAGAGTCTATCTTCTTGCCTCGCTTGTAGGGGGATGGTATAAAAATTAAGGAACCCAGTAATAGAATGTGCATGGTAAACCACTTGACCCTAAAGTGAGGTGTGTTTTTATGTTGCTTGTCTAGTGTAAAATCAAGAATATATGATTCTTGTTCCTCATCTTCACACTTTTGTACTATTTTAAATGATTCCACTGACAAAATATCATCTAAACGTAATGTAGAAAAGTGCTTTGAATGGGGACCAACAAATCCTACTTCAAAATTTATACTATCCTCAACACCTTCACTTATATTCACCTTCTAAATATCAGTCTCAAAATCAAGATGACAATCGAGTGGCTGCGATTCTTGCGTTTTCTCCATAAATTGGCTAATGTTCACCTTATATTTTTCTTTGTTTAGCCATTGTAGACATGGTGGAAGTGGTTACTCCTTCATCTCTGCCCACAACTGTGTTTGAGACTCTAAAATTTGTTTCATCAATTTGTCCAAATTACTCGTTTAAATTCTGGCAGCATACATATCTTCAGAATGATACTTTGACCACAAGCCAAACCCCAAGTTGCAGTCTTTTCCACAGTTAGAATAGTATCCGCATTATATTGTGAAGGTCCCATCAATATACTTCCATCTAAATCTGGACAGTAAGACTCATAATGTGGTCCCCCACAATAATAACAAGAATCTTCATCACTCTAAAAAACATCTGTCCAGGCTGACATCTCAAGAAAGGTGTGAGAAAATTAAAAATAAAAGAAAATAAAAAATAAACTAAAAAAATATTTATAAGTTTGAATTCAAGCAAGTAAGCTAAGATTCCAAACCAACTCAATACGCCAAATTGTTCCCTGGCAACGGAGCCAGTTTTAATAATGCTCAACTTACACATCAATTTAGTGCAAGGCGGTCGTCGTCAATATATTTACCCAACTTTGAAGTCGGGGTCGAATCTATGAGGAACAATGTGAGTTGAATTAAACTAATTTGAAACTGTACCTACAAGTTGAATTTAAACAAATGCTGCGAAAAGATTAAATGAGGGGTTTTATTAATCAAACAATAATTAAAGTTTCAACTTGCTTTAGAACTCAAAACTAAAATTTCAATGGTTCAAATAAGTGATAAAGAGGAACTAGGGTTGTGATCACTATGATTATTAATCTCCATTTTATAATAACTGTAGTATTGGGTTCTCATGACTTGTGGGAAACACCAAATTATTAGTTTCGACAGTCCATCTAAGTGTTTCTTAAGGCTAACAACGAGCATGACGACCTATAACACTTCTGATGGCCTATCACAGATGTCATCACGAATTCTAGCTGAAACTCATTCTCTATCTAACGCTGATGATAACTCTGATATCTTATCACAAAGCTGACGACTTATCAGATAAGTCATCATCTATACTTCCCTCTTTAGTTGCTCAAAAATCAACTCTTTTACTTCTATTATTGCTGGTTCCCTTGCATCTTGGCATTTACTGCATTATCAAATACAAAACAATCAAAAATGACAAAAGTTGCTTAAGACTTTGTAATTATTCTTTGTTAAAAGCCTCAAATGTGTTAGAATCTTCTCACACATCAATAAACATTCAAAGTTGACCTTAGTAGAATCGAATACAAAGATTTGGCCAAATCAAAGACTCTTAGCTCAAATTCGCACTAAGTGATTCCCATGAACATTTTTCACCTCATAAGCACTTAGCACACTAGGATAAAGATCATGACACATGTATACATATATAAATCATTGAATTAGAGTTTACACATGAAGGAACGATGGTTCAAAGTGTTGCCCAAAAATTTGGGGTGTTACATTATCTCACCCTTGTAATCATTCATCCTCAAATGATTCATGGAAACTTGTTGAAGTATTATGAGTATAGAATAATGTATACATAGAATGTATGGTAATGAAGGATATTGTTGAGCTGAAGCATTATAACTTTATCATTAAATTAATTCCTGAGCAAACTTGACTTTACTTACTATGAGGTGTTGATTCATGTTGAGAGTTTAGAACTCACTTGAAGTGTTCATGATACAATCGTACATATAGAACTGCGAAGTGATAACTGATGCAATAAAATTCCAAGACTTACTACGGAGCGAGTAAAGCATATAACCTTTTATTAGGGACTCTTCCTCAACAAAACACATATAAAAATCAAAAGAAAATGTCTTTATGGTGTCATCATGTACCTTATATAAGAACGAATCAAGAGATAATGAGACCAAGGTTGTATAAGGGATATTACACTATTTGAGCTAATATAATTGTAAAATTGAGATCATTCATAGAGAACTTATGCACTAAATCATGATTACATAGCAGAATGTGAAACATGATGCATGAACTAAACTGAATTCTATACCCCATGTGTGTTTCATATCTTTCATATCAACAATAATTCCTCTTACCACTTCAATAACTAAGTTTAATCTCTTACTAGGAATGCACTAATGCACAATGCATTATTCCACTTATATATATATAAACATGACATTCAATCCTATCATTATATTCATATATAAGCTTCTAGGTTAAAACCCCACTAAAGCATATTTCCCATATTCTTTAATAGCTCAATCAATAACAACTTCCATGCACTATCCCCAAGAAAATCACGCAAGAAATTTTAACTAATCTTGACATATATACAAAGTTCTACCTCAATCATCCTTCACACTTATATCCTGAGATATAACAAGCATGAAAAAATCTTTTCCATCTTGAGATATTTACTCTCTTTCCCTCTAAACAATTATTCATCACCAGTATCATTACATAAAGATAGGGCCTTGAAAGGTTAGAACATAAGCACCTGAAATATGAAAGAATACTACTCATAACTTGGACACTTAACTGAGGTTTAAGGAATATAGTATCAAAAGCATAAATTCATTAAAGAGAGCTAAACTGAGGACATACATGACTTAATTTGAGTTTCACTAGTCATTAAGAGTGAAACATGAGTACCTAGACAAGAACATACAGTAAAACACGAGTACATGATTCATAAGGAACATTAACTGAGTTTGGAGTTCATAAATTTATGACATATAATTCGTACTATAGAGTGAACTAGAACTCTTCATACAACGATGTGGAAGCATACATAATTCTATGGAAAGGGAACAAGTATAAGCTATGTACATAAAGCTGACTTGTAAGGCAAGAGAAGATCTCGTGATGACTGAAGTACAAAAAAGTTGCACTGAGATAAGAATGGGTCGAGCATGTTCCTCCCTTACTACTGTTCTACACCACACTAGCATCACTTCTAGAAATTGAGAGGCTGACTTGTTTATTTGTTCTATCATCTCTCCCTTAGATTAAAGCTATCATTATAAGTCTGTAAGCCACTTTTTATAAACTCTAAACTGAACTGCAACCACTATACTCTAGAGCTCATGATATAACAATACACATGAATATTAAATTCACCCTGAAAGACTACACCTAAAAGTATAAAACCCACCTCTAATACTTCCTTCTGAGACACAACTCTTAATATTCCATAGCCTCAGCCTCAATAGTCACCATATAATAACTTAAGCACTTACTAACTTAGAATTATTAGGAGTATCACCATACCATGAGTTCACACCATATAGAATTTCAAATACTTCTTTCTATTTCCCCATTCATCAAAGATTCAACTTAGATTCTAACACGTAACATGGATAATCACAAACTCTTAATCAACCTTATTACTTCTATTATAGCCTACTAGTATCACATCTCTAAAGTGATATTTTTCTCGAAGCCATGAGAATTACCATTACACCTGAACATACCTTACATCAACAACATATAATTTCGAATCAATATACATAAATTCTAGCATGTAATGTTTCAAGCCTACTGATTTACCTATCATACAACTAGCCCCATGGGTACATAATGTACTAAATTCAGATAAACACTATGCCCACTTTATTGCTGCTAAACTTCTAGGTTCATGCTTTTAACTCAAGATCATGTATTGTTAGAGGATTCTGGGAAGGGATCTGAGGGCACATCTGAATTTGGTTTAATGCATGATTTTCATTAACATGAATGAAGTCTTTTAAACTCCAAAACTTAAAATCATTGATGGGATACTTTTGAGCCTGTGCACAATCCTATAACTGTCTGTGGGGATTGTTTGAGAAAACTCTATCTCTAAGGATTTAAACTTGGCTACTTCTATTGCCTCAAGGATAAGGCAGAGTTGGCAAGAATGGACTAATGTAGGAATCTGCATAAATATCTTAAAGAATATTTCTACTATATGATCTGAGATATGAAAGATGGGAAGCATTTCTTAAATATCCTGTAGCCTCTCAAAGAAAAGTACCGATATCCTTGTACCATTTTGCAAGACTCTACTAGACACAAGTTCATAGATACCCTAGGATACTTGAACTTGTGCTCTGATACCAAGTTTTTCATGACCCGAGACTACCCCCAAGTTGTAGCATAGTACTTAGCACCGTAAGTGATCTCAAGCTAACCCATGAACTAGCATGATATGAGAGTAACTAATTTAGCATATATAAAATAGCTAAATTTTCTATGTGGAAACATAATCCTGGAATTATCTAGTTAAATATAATACTTATAGAGTTTACAACCTGATAAAACTAAAGAGAGAACTGGAATTTACATTTCATGACTCTGACTGACTATTTATGAAGCCTCTACTATGCTGACTATAGATAGTTGGAACGTGCCTCAGACTACCACTGATAAATAAACATGAATAATAAAAATAAAGTACATGGACTATAACTGATTGGAGCACCTCATCACCTATCAGCTGTAAGCTACAACTATCTAATTATGATGTGTAAGCTACAACTGGTACCTATATTATGAGACAATGTAGCACATAGAAACATATGCTGATTATAATTTCTTGAATGTTCGGAGTAAGTGGGGGAGAATGCAATAAGTAAAACTAAATATATATGTAATTTTAAAACAGGCATGCTAAGTGCAATTAGACTCACGAGGAGACTGAAATCAACTAAAAGCTGAAGTATCTAAAAACATGCATACCAAATATAATATGATAAGCTGGTGAATCACTGCACTTAGTTTCTTAAAACCATACTTTTGTAGAATAAGTAGGACTGAAGTTAGAAAGCGGTATATCATGAATAGTTTATGTAAATCTTATGTAAATCTGAACTTGTTGTAGAACTGAACTGCGGATCATGTATGGATACTAGGTCTGAAACTATTTGATGGAAACTGACACAAAGCATGCACATCTGAATTGAAATATAATTCGACATAACTCGAGGATCTGAATATACAAATATATTAAACATGAATGCATGAATGCATGAACATGTAATATTTGAGAATGCAAGACCAAGCATAAATAAGTTTCTGAGATAATCTAAGATCTGAAAGACTGGAAATTGTATAACTAAAAATTTATACATTTGGTCAAGAAAACCTAAATTGAATATACTGAATATTGTACTGAGACTGTGGGAGGTATCATGTAACTGACATGCTCCAATATTATCTAATTAGGGTCCAAATTATAACCCTAGATGGAAGGATGTCAGTACCATGACATGGGTATAAAAACTGGCTGTGTGGATCCACCGAACTAGTGTCCTAAAGGACTCAAGAATCACCATCTATTGGCATATGATCTCATGAGATATGTGTCAACCCTTAACTAGTAGGGAGACATCTCAAACCTACGTTGGCTACATGGTTCTGGAACTCAGGGACTGCTACTAAAGGTTACACCCATTATTGGCACGTGATTCCCCATCCCTGAGTTTGCTTGGTGCTAAATCCTACTCCTAACATAACTGACGCTGATACTACACTGAACTAAACTCAATTAAACACAAAAACTAACATTGGTCATCATGATCTTTGTAAATGAATAAATGGTAACATTCATGGCTTAGCTGAAATTGTTACTAAAAAGGTCTGAAATGTAAGTAAAAATGTAGGAATCGGGAGTTCATAACTTGTCAACACTAAATATCCATAGAACACAATATTAAAGCTTAGAAATTGTTGTCGAAAGTCATGATTAAAAACCCAACACATAGGAATTTCCTTAAACATGTGAGAATCACAAACTTGAATCATGGAAATATCTTAAAACATGGGAAATCAACTTGATTACATGATTGAGGTCATAACTTTCTAATATAACATGAAATTCACTTTAATAAAACATGGGATGTTGAATCATAAATATAAGATAACCTAATTTCTCATGGAATCATTCTTGGACATGAATAAAGTCAAACTACTAAGGACAACACATGAGTTCAATCTATTCTGAGCATATAAAACTCCATAAAAGAGAAAAATACATAATTTAATCAAAGAAGAAGTTCTTGGGCTCCATGGGTGAAAGGGACCCATGTATGAACATCCCACAAAACTTAGTTCGGGGGAGTAGACCCCACACCACCCACCTTATCCTAGGGGAATAACCCCCGTGGCACGGGCTTATTGCGAACCCTAATTGCCTCTCACAAAAAATGTCATAACTTTTTGGTCGGGTATCAGATTATGGCAAAATTGCCATAGTTTGAAATATGACTTAATTTCTATCATTTAGTGAGTTTTGAGCTGAAAAAGTCCACATATATCAAAAGTTATACACGTTCAAAGTTGACCCTAGTAGTATCAAATACAAAGATTTAGCTGAATCAAAGGCTCTTAGTTACTTCGCTCTAAGTGATTTCCATTAAAAGTTTTCACCTCATAAGCACTTAACACACTAGGATAAAGATCATGACACATGTATTCACATAAAAATCATGGAATTAGAGTTTAAACATGTAGGAACGTTGTTACAATGCTTAGCCCAAAAATGCGGGGTGTTACATTATCTCCCCCTTGAAATCATTTATCCTTAAACAATAGATAGGAGATTGTTCAAGTATTATGAGTATGGAATAATGTATACATGACATGTCTGGTAATGAAGGATATAGATGAGCTGAAGCATTATAACTCTATAATGAAATTGATTCCTGAGATGACTTGACTTTACTTACTAAAAAGTGTTGATTCTTGAGGAGAGTTTAGAACTATCTTGAAGTGCTCATGATACAATCATACATATAGAATTGCAAATTGATAACTGATGCAATAAAATCCCAAAAGTTACTATGAAGGGAATAAAGCACTTAGCTTCGTATTAGGAACTGTCCCTCAACAAAACACCTACAAGAATTAAGAAAGAAGGGCTTCATGGTATCATCATATACCTTATAACTGTCTGTAGTGACTGTCCGAGAAAACTCTGTCTGTAAGAATTTAAACTTGGACAATTCTATTGCCAGTAGGATAAGGAAGAGTTTGCAAGAATGAAGTAATATAGGAATCTGCATATATTTTTTAGAGATCAATTCTACTGCATGATTTGAGACACTAAAGAAGGAAAATCTATCTTAAATGCCCTGCAATATCTCAAATAAAACTACAAATATCTTTGTACCATTCCATAAAATTCTACATGACACAACTTTATAGACAACTTAGGACACTTGAATTCTGTGCTTTGATACCAAGTTTGTCACAACCCGAGACTACCCGCTAGTTGTAACATGGTGCTTAAAATCATAAGTGATCCCAAGATAATCCATGATCTAGAATAATACGTGAGCAACTGATTTAGAATATATAACATAGCTAAATTTGTTGTGCAGAAACATAATCATGTATCTAGAAAAATATAATACTAATGGAGTTTACAACCTGATAAAACTGAAGAGAGAACTGGAATTAATATTTCATGACTTTGACTAACTCAGAATGAAGCCTCTACTATACTAACTATAGGTAGCTGGGACATACCTCCAACTACCACTAATCAATACACATGAATATAAAAATAAAGTACATGGACTACAACAGACTAGAATCCCCAAAATAGGAGAAATCATCGCCTACCGGTAGAAAGCAACAACTATCTGATTATGATGTATACTTTACAGCTGGTACATATATTATGGGACAATGTAGCACATAGACACATATGTGGATCGGTATTTCTGGAATTTACTAAGTAACTGGGGGTGTATGCAATAAGTAAAAATAAATATATATGTAATCTAAAAACATGCATGCTAAGTTCAAGTATACTCACCAAGAGACTGAAATCAACTAAAACCTAAAGTATCTTGAAACATGCGTAACAAAAATAATCTAATTAACTAGTGAATAACTACACTTAGTTTTATAAGACTGTACTTTTGTAGAATAAGTATGATGGCAGCTTGGAAACGGTAAATTATGAATACTGTATGTAAATCTCATATAAAGCTAAACATTTTGTAGAACTAAACTGAGGATCATGTATGGATACTATGTTTGAAACTATTTGATGGAAACTGACAAAAAATGATACATATCTGAAATAAAATATAATTCAAAATAAAATATAGAGGATCTAAATATACATATATAATGAGCATTCATGCATCAGCATGTAATATTAGAGAATACAAAACCAAGTATAAAAATGTTTCTGAGATAATCTGGGATTTGAATGACTGAAAGCTGTATAACTAAATGACTAAGAATCTATATATTTGGTCAAGCAAACCAGAACTGAATACACTGAATACTATACTGAGACTATGGGAGGTATCATGTAAATGACATACCCTAATAATAGCTAATTAATGTCCAATCTATAACCGTAGTTAGAAGGGTGACAATACTGTGCCAAGGGTACTAGCATTAGCTATGTGGATCTGCTGAAGTAGAGTCTCGATGGACTAAGGAGTCACCCTTTACTGGAAGGTACTCTCATGAGATATGTATCAACCCTTAACTTTCCGAAACATATCTCAAATTGTAATACCCCAAAAAATTTTCTTCATAAATATTTCGTGAGAAACGTATCGAGTTCTACGCTTTAGAGCGATCAATAAATTTTTTGTATAGTATTCTAAGATGTTGACGTACCATTGCATAGAGTATCGAATAATATTTCCAACAATATGTAGATCATTGAAAACGAACACTCAAGCGATGAGTTACAACCATTCCGATCGAACTTGAAAATATAATGTGTAGGTAAAAAGAAGTACTGAGGCCTGGCGTATTTTTGCTCCAACTTTAAATGATCATAACTCCTTGTACATAATGATCTGGGTGATCTAATATATATCAACGGAAAGATCCGCGAGTCCTCTTTCGAATGAAATTAGTTTTATCCAATTTGTCTATCGAAGCAAAAAGTTATGATCAATCAACTTCAGCCTATCAAAAGTGAATTTTTAGGCCAACTTCAAATGATCATAACTCCTCGTACACAATGATCTGGGTGAGATACTATATATCAATGGAAAGATATGAGAGTCCTCTTTCTAATGAAATTAGTTTCATCCAATTTAGATATCGGAGTAAAACGTTATGGTTGATCTTCTTCAGACTATTAAAACAGTCCACCAAAGGACAGATTCGAGAATTATTTAATTTTTAGGGGCTTTTTTTCATTCCTCCTCATCCAAAATCCTTCCAAACCCTATATTAATGCCTATTATAAGCATTATATGTTATATTTCATCAAATTCCCTCAAAAAGAAAACCCTAAGCTCCTACATCCAACTTCAAGAACCTCTAAAGTTCACCATTAATTCTGCAAATTTATTCAAGATTCTAGTTCCTAGTTCAAGAACTTCAAGAACCTCCAAAGTTCACCATTAATTCTGCAAATTTATTCAAGATTCCAAGTTACTTGCTCAAGAACTCCAAGAACCATCATTCAAAGGCACGATTAATATATCAAAAATGAGTATCGATCTAAAGTTCATCATTCAAGGTATGTGGGGGTTTTCAACAAGAACTCTCTTTCGTTCTTGTGTCCAAAAGTAATTTTCTTTAAAAAGGCATGCTTTTTATTTGATTTTTATGAATTTGAAGCATGAACCCATATCTTATGATGATTATTATGAATCAGGATGTTTATGATTTTGAAAGATGAATTTACATGTGTAATGATATAAAGTATGAATCTTGTATGATATTTATCATGATTTTAATATTTGGGTTACGAACGTCATTTGAAATTGTGTTTTTTGAGAAAGTGTGTGTTATAAACACGTTAATGTTGAATATTCGAGATATTTTGAATGATTTAACCTTTTGGTCGTGAATGAGTTATTTTGAACTCGGCTATGAAAGAAATCCACATTTTTATTAATTATGATAAAGGGGTAGCAAATTGGCTCCCGATGAAAATTGTAGAAGTGTTTATTATGCATTTTCTTTAATGTGAGCCTGAGGCCAATTTAAATTTCTGAGCTAAGTTCGGGAGTAATTTTTAGCACCGAGTGGGAGGTATAAAGTGACCTTACTTCCCTAGAACTACATACCCCCGTAGGATGTGAGCCTGAGGCTAATTTATATAGTGATCACTAGTGTTTTTGAATTGATACTGGAAGTCCTACTCCGATGGCACCGATAGGATGGCTCTCCCCAACGTGGGTTGTACGTTGGACTCCATGTAGCTCACATGGTTTATGTCGGTTATAGGATATCCCAATGTGTGTGTGTGTACTCTTCTATCTGAGATAAAAACATATTTGCTTAAAAGCCTGAGTTTGAGAAAGTCATTATTCTTAAAAGAGTTAAGGAATATTTTCTAATGAGAATTGACATGAGATTTGACTGTTTTGATGATTTGAAATTAAGATGAAAGTGAATTGAGAACATATTTTATTGACTCACTTGTTTTACTTTACATGTATTATTCATCCATGATTTTGATGATCTAATTCGAGCTAAGTGAGTCATCTATATCAGCATGCATAATTTTATAAACTGTGATGATATTAAGATATTATTTTATATATGCATTGAACCCCCATATGCTACGTATTTTTCCATGGCACTGACCCACATATTCGTATGTGGGCTACATTTTCTCAGAATATAGTTAAAAGCTATATTTGTACCTTCAAATCCAGTTAGTTCATCGTATCCAGTTAGCAGGTGATGAGTCCTTTTTATTCAAGGGCTTGGGTTAGTTATGCAGAGTTTATAGCGTTGTATTTTCTTTATTCAGTCGTATTGAGTTGGGGTAGTCAGGAGTCATGACTCGGCAACCTACAGTTAGTACTAGTAGAGGCTTAATAGATAGTCAACAGAAGTTGATGTATTTTGTTTCAATTTTGATATTAAAGGCAGAATTTTAATCCTATAAAATTCTATTTTTATATCGATCAAATTTAAAAAAGAGTTAATTTCTGTTGATTTGTATGGATTTGTATTTTTATTCAGTTGCTTATGAGTTATGCCAATAGAAGGGTTAGCTTGGGGTCACTTGTGACCTTAAGCACCATGTGACATCTCGGGACCCGATTTTGGGGCATTACAAACTTGGTATCAGAGCACATAGTTCAAGTGTCCTAGGTTGTCTATAAAGTTGTGTCTAGTAGATTCTTGCGGAATAGAACGGAGACGTCTGTACTTTTCTTTGAGAGGCTACAAGACATTTAGGAAATATTTCCCTTCTTTCAAGTCTAAAATTGTGCTATAAAAAAGTTTTCCAAGAAGCTTATATAGATTCTCATCTTACTCTATTCTGGCCAACTCTTTCTTATTTTCAAGGTATCAGAAACAGTTAAGCTTAATTCTCCGTAGATAGTTATGGGATTGTAAGAGAGCTAGAAAGTATCCTGTCAGTGCTTTTGAGTTCCAAAGATTGAAGTACTTTATTTATATTCATAAAAGTCGTGAACTAAGCCTAGGTTAGGTATGCTTTCAGATTTCTCCTCAGAATCTACAATGTTAATCTACACTTCTCCCTCTTTGTATTATTTTTGAGATAACATAATTCACAAGCTCCAGTTCTTTCCCAGGTAATGCTTCTATATTTTCTAGAAGAAATTTCAAAAAGTTACACAAAGGCCTTGAGAGGAGCTCTCTAGTGTGTTAAGTTCCATAAGTTGAAAGTTATACCCTCATTCTTATGAGTTATTTAATTAAGAAAGAGTAAGGTGTATTCTTAGATCGTTGAATGTTGTGTGTCAAGTTTCTATCTCTTGTATTATGTAATCTTATTATCATTATGTTTGTGAAAAATCAAAGTCTAGTAAAGCCGTGTAGGGCTCTTTCGATTCACTAGCACAACTGCTTTGTTATTCATCTCAATTTTTTCTTCAAAACTCATATTCAAACCCTAGTGGAGCCGTGTGCGGCCTATTTTGATTCACTAGCAACTTGTAGTTCATCTTGTTCCTTGTGCTGGCTGAAAATGTGGGATGTGGAGGCTTAGTAGTAAGAAGGATGGTAAGTGTGATTTGTTGAGCATAAGTATAGAGAAATCTCTGTTTGCTTGCAATTGGTTTAATCGGAAGTGATATAGTTTATTCAAGGTATGAAATGGGTGTTGACGGTATTTGTATGACAGAGTGTATAGGTTAGTGATGGAAGTACTCGGTGGGTAAGTGTTGTTAATCTAGGCGCTCTCGAGATTGCAAGAGGAAGTTAAGTTAAGACGTAGAGAGCTATGAACTATGTTAAGTTGTGTATGAAGGATAGATAGTAGTGACGGGTGAAAGAAGGATGTGTTAACGGATTGTGAATAAGATAACATATGTGATTATGACCAATTATTATTGTTATTAAGTTTAAATGGGCTAGTATTTGTTGAGGAATATTTTATAGTTTCTAAGTGGAAGTTTTGTGCGAAAAGTTTAAAGTTATATTGTATGCTAAAAGTTATGTTTGAATAATTAGTGATCGTGAAGGTGACTGTGACAATTTCTGGATTAATGGTATTAGTTGTTAGGAAGTGATCTAGTAGGCTTGAATGGTGGATATAAGAGCCTAAGTTTGGTTGATTCGTGATTAAGTTTGATGTTTTGTTTATGATGAGAAAGTTCACCCAAGATATTATGGGACTGCTTTAATTTCGAGGATTAGTGTATGACTGTAATGGTTGATCTTCTTAGATGTGATTTTGATTATTATGGTTTAGAAATATAAGTTTACAAGTGTGATTTTAATAAGCGATGACAGAGGTAGTGTGGTCCGTTAAGGATACGAAAAATTTGAGTTGAGCATTAGACTCTAAGATTGAAATTCCGAAGTTGAGCTCAAAGCATTGAAGCTCTAGATGGTGTATGCTTATTTTGAGCTAAGTGGTAATGTGAAGTAAGATTGAGATTAAGCTTTCATGTATATTGTGGTTAGTTGAATTTTTAACTGGTTGTCTATGGGGATTGGGGTGTACATGTTTCAGATTCAGGAAGCTAGTTATGCTTTAATTCGTAAACCTATAGTAAACGATCTTTAATTTTCAAGTATTCCAGCTCAGTCAATCAGAATCGTATAGTGTACCTTCTAATTTACCATTTTTCATGTTATCTAAGGATTTTAGGAATGAAATCATTTCCATATGGGGCTTCTCAGTTGTTACGAGTATACCTCTATTCGTGTGTCATGCATTGAGCTAATTGCACAGTCTTAGTGACCCTGTGTAATAAGTGTTGGATTTCAAAGACGGAGATACCCCGTGACTTCTTGAAGCTTTCGTGTTTTAAACACATCTAGTTCTTGCTCAAGTTCTCATTACGAGCCTTGAATTGGCTATTGTTCCATACGCATTCATACATTCCAAAGTCAGTTTAACTAGATATTTATGCGTCAGATATGCATGTTCAGTATGAGGACTAGGAAACTGTAATCCCAATCTTGTCGATATGTCTCAAATGTTTGCATCCCTTAAGAAGTTCAGTTGATCAGTACTTTTATCCTATCAAGCGACATTCGAGGATGAATGTTTCCAAGGGGGAGATAATGTAATACCCTGGAAAATTTCTTCGTAAAGATTTTGTGAGAAACGTATCAAATTCTACGCTTTAGAGCAACCTATAAATTTTCTGTGTAGTCTTTCTAAGAAGTTAACCTACCATTGCGTAGAGTATCGAATAAGATTTTCAACGATAGGTAGATCATCGAAAATGCTCACTCGAGATATGAGTTACGACCATTCCGATCGAACTACAACTATTCCGATCGAACTGTGAACAGTAAAACGTGTAGAAAAAAAAAGTACAGAGGCCTGGCGTATTTTTTATCCAACTTTAAATGATCATAACTCCTTATACATAATGATCTGGGTGATCTACTATATATCAACGGAAAGCTCTGCGAGTCCTCTTTCCAATGAAATTGGTTTCATCTAATTTGTCTATCGAAGCAAAAAATTATGGTCGATCTACTTCAGCCGATCAAAAGTAAATTTTTGTGTAAACTTCAAATGAGCATAAATCCTCGTACACAATGGTCTGGTTGACAAACTAAATATCAACGGAAACATATGAGAGTCCTCTTTCTAATGAAATTGGTCTCATATAATTTGAATATAGGAGTAAAATGTTATGGTTGATCTACTTCAGACTATCAAAACAGTCCACCAAAGGACAAATTCGAGAATTATTTGATTTTTAGGGGCGTTTTGGTCATTCCTCCTCACCCAAAATCCTTCCAAACCCTATATTAAAGTCTATTAGAAGTATTATATGTTATATTTCATCAAATACCCTCAAAATAAAACCCTAAGCTCCTACATCCAACTTCAAGAACCTCCAAAGTTCACCATTAATTCTGCAAATTTATTCAAGATTCCAAGTTCCTAGTTCAAGATGTATTATTTATTGTAATGACTCACTTGTTTTACTTTACATGTATTATTCATCCATGATTTTGATGATCTAATTCGAGCTAAGTGAGTCATCTATATCAGCATGCATAATTTTATAAACTGTGATGATATTAAGATATTATTTGATATATGCATTGCACCCCCATATGCTCGGTATTTTTCCATGCCACTGACCCACATATTCGTATGTGGGCTATAGTTTCTCAAAATGTAGTTACAAGGTATAGTTGTACCTTCAGATCCAATCAGTTCGTGGTATCCAGTCAGTAGGTGATGAGTCTTTTTGATTCAAGGGCTTGGGTTAGTTATGCAGAGTTTATAGTGTTGTATTTTCTTTATTCAGTCGTATTGAGTTGGGGTAGTCGGGAGTCATAACCCAGATACTTACAGTCAGTACTAGTAGAGGCTTCATAGACAGTCAGTAGAAGTTGATGTATTTTGTTTCAATTTTTATTGTAAAGGCATAATTATAATCATGTAAAATTCCATTTTTGTATCGATCAGATTCAGAAAAGAGTTAATTTCTGCGGATTTGTATGGATTTGTATTTTTATTCAGTTGCTTATGAGTTATGCCAGTAGAAGGGTTAGCTTGGGGTAATTTGTGACCTTAAGCACCGTGTGACATCTCAGGACCTGATTTTGGGGTGTTACAAACTTGGTATCAGAGCACATAGTTCAGGTGTCCTAGGGTGTGTATGAATTTGTGTCAGTAGATTCTTGTGGAATGGTACGGAGACGTCTCTACTTTTCTTTGAGAGGCTATAGGGCATTTAGGAAATGTTTCCCTTCTTTCAAGTCTAAGATCGTGCTATAAATAGGTTCTCTAAGAAGCTTATATGGATTCTTATCTTACTCTATTCTGGCCAACTCTGCCTTATTTTTAAGGTATCAGAAATAGTTAAGGTTAATTCTCCGTAGATAGTTATGGGATTGTAAGAGAGCTAGAAAGTATCCTGTCAGTGCTTTTGAGTTCCAAAGATTGAAATACTTTATTTATGTTCATAAAAGTTGTGAACTAAGCCTAGATTAGGTGTGCTTTCAGATTCCTCCTCAGAATCTACAATGTTAATGAATACTTCTCGCTCTATGTATTATTTTTGAGATAACATGATTCACAAGCTACAGTTCTTTCCCAGGTAATGCTTCTATATTTTCTAGAAGAAATTTCAAAAGTTACACAAAGGGCTTGAGAGGAGCTTGTAGTGTCTTAAGTTCCTTAAGTTGAAAGTTATGCCCTCATTCTTATGAGTTATTTAATTAAGATAGAGTAAGGTGTATTCTTAGATCGTTGAATGTTGTGTGTCAAGTTTCTATCTCTTGTATTATGTAATCTTATTATCATTATGTTTGTGAAAAATCAAAGTCTAGTAAAGCCGTGTGGGGCTCTTTCGATTCACTAGCACAACTGCTTTGTTATTCATCTCAATTGTTTTTTTCAAAACTCCTATTCAAACCCTAGTAGAGCCGTGTGCGGTCTATTTTGATCCACTAGCAACTCGTAGTTCATCTTGTTCCTTATGCTGGCTGAAAATGTGGGATGTGGAGGTGTAGTAGTAAGAAGGATGGTAAGTGTGATTTGTTGAGCATAAGTATAGCGAAATCCCTTTTGGAATGCAATTGGGTTAATAGGAAGTGATATAGTTTATTCGAGGTATGAAATGGGTGTTGACGGTATTTGTATGACAGAGAGTATAGGTTAGTGACGGAAGTACTCGGTGGGTAAGTGTTGTTAATTTAGGCGCTCTCCAGATTGCTAGAGGAAGTTAAGTTAAGACATAGAGAGCTATGAACTATGTTAAGTTGTGTATGAAGGATAGATAGTAGTGACGGGTGAAAGAAGGATGTGTTAACGGATTGTGAATAAGATAAGCTATATGATTATGACCAATTATTATTGTTATTAAGTTTAAATGGGCTAGCATTTGTTGAGGATTGTTTTATAGTTTCTAAGTGGAAATTTCGTGCGAAAAGTTTAAAGTTATATTGTGTGCTAAAAGTTACGTTTGAATGATTGGTGATCGTGAGGGTGACTTTGACGATTTCTTGATTAATGGTATTAGTTGTTAGGAAGTGATCAAGTAGGCTTGAATAGTGGAATTAAGAGCCTAAGTTTAGTTGATTCGTGATTTAGTTTGATGTTGTGTTTATGATGAGAAAGTTCACCCATGATATTATGGGACTGCTTTAATTTTAAGGATTAGTGTATGACTGTAATGGTTGAGCTTCTTAGATGTGATTTTGATTCTGTTGGTTTAGAAATATAGGTTTACAAGCGTGATTTTAATAAGCGATGATAGAGGTAGTGTGGTCCATTAAGGATGAGAAAAATTTGAGTTGAGCGTTAGACTCTAAGATTGAAATTCCGAAGTTGAGCTGAAAGCGTTGAAGCTCTAGATGGTGTATGCTTATTTTGAGCTAAGTGGTAATGTGAAGTAAGATTGAGATTAAGGTTTCATGTATATTGTGGTTAGTTGAATTTTTAAGTGGTTATCTTGAGGGATTGTGGTGTACATGTTTCAGATTCTGAAAGCTAGTTATGCCTCAATTCGTAAACTTCTACTAAACGATCTTTATTTTTCAAGTATTCCAGCTCAGTCAATCAGAATCGTATGGTGTACCTTCTCATTTATCATTCATCATGTTATCCAAGGATCTTAGGAGTGAAATCATTTCCATACGGAGCATCTCAGTAGTTACGAGTATACCTCTGTTCGTGCGTCATGCATTAGAGCTAATTCATAGGTGCCCCATGCACAGTCTTAGTGACCCTATGAAATAAGTGTTGTAGAGGAACATAGAGCCCCAAGGGGTAGATACCCCGTGACTTCTTAAAGATTCCATATTTTAAAAACATCTAGTTCATGCTCAAGTTCTCATTACGAGCCTTGAATTGGATATTGTTGCATACGCATTCATACATTCCAGAGATAGTTCAGCTAGATATTAATGCGTCATATATGCATGTTCAGTATGAGAACTAGGAAACTGTAATTCCAATCATGCCGATATGTCTCAGATGTTCGCGTCCCTTAAGAAGGTCAGTTGATCAGTGCTTTTATCCTATCAAGCAATATTCAAGGACGAATGTTTCTAAGGGGGAGATAATGTAATACCCCAGAAATTTTTTTTCGTAAAGATTTCGTGAGAAACGTATCAAGTTCTACGCTTTAGAGCGACCCATAAATTTTCTGTTTAGTATATCTAAGACGTTGACCTACCATTGCGTAGAGTATCGAATAATATTTCCAACGATATGTAGATCATCAAAAACAGACAATCGAGCGATGAGTTACGACAATTCTGATTTAACTACAACCATTCCGATCGAACTGTGAACAGTAAAACATGCAGAAAAAAAAATACTGAGGCCTGGCGTATTTTTGCTCCAACTTTAAATGATCATAAATCCTTGTACACAATAATCTAGGTGATCTACTATATATCAACAGAAATCTCTACGAGTCCTCTTTCTAATGAAATTGGTTTCATCCATTTTGTCTATTGAAGGAAAAAGTTATGGTCGATCTACTTCTGCCTATCAAAAGTGAATTTTTGGGTCAACTTCAAATGATCATAACTCCTCGTACACAATGATCTTGGTGAGGTATTATATATCAACTATGAGAGTCCTCTTTCTAATGAAATTGGTTTTTTCTAATTTGGATATTAGAGTAAAGCATTATGGTTGATCTACTTTAGACTATTAAAATAGTCCACCGTAGGACAGATTCGAGAATTATTTAATTTTTAGGGGCGTTTTGGTCATTCCCCCTCACCCAAAATCCATCCAAACCCTATATTAAAGCCTATTAGAAGCATTATATGTTATATTTCATCAAATACCCTCAAAAAGAAAACCCTAAGCTCCTACATCCAACTTCAAGAACCTCCAAAGTTCACCATTAATTCTGCAAATTTAATCAAGATTCCAAGTTCCTAGTTCAAGAACATCAAGAACCTCCAAAGTTCACCATTAATTCTGCAAATTTATTCAAGATTCCAAGTTCCTAGTTTAAGAACTCCAAGAACCATCATTCAAAGGCACGATTAACATCTCAAAAATGAGTATCGATCTAAAGTTCATCATTCAAGGTATGTGGGGTTTTTCAACTCTTACATTCTTGTGCCCAAAAGTAATTTTCTTTAAAAAGGCATGCTTTTTATTTGAATTTTACAAATTTAAAGCATTAACCTATATCTTATGATGATTATTATGAAATCTTGCAGTTTATAATTTTGAAAGATGAATTAACATGTGTGGTGACATAAAGTATGAATCTTGAATGATATTTATCATGATTTTGATATTTGGGTCACGAACCCCATTTGAAATTGTGGTTTTTTGAGAAATTGTATGTTATAAGCACGTTGATGTTAAATATTTGAGATATTTTGAATGATTTTACCTTTTGGTCATGAATGAGTTATTTTGAACTCGACTATGAAAGAAATTCACGTTTTTATTGATTATGATAAAGGGGTAGCAAATTGGCTCCTGATGAAAATTGTTAAAGTGTTTATTGTGGATTTTCTTTAATATGAGCCTGAGGCTGATTTAAATTTGTGAGCTAAGTTCGGGAGTAATCTTTAGCATCGAATGGGAGGTATAAAGTGACCTTACTTCCCTAGAACTACGTGCCCCATAGTATGTGAGCCTGAGGCTGATTTATATAGTGATCACTAGTATTTTTGAATTGATACTGGATGTCCTACTCCGATGGGAAGGATAGGACGGCTCTCCCCAACGTGTGTTGTACGTTGGACTCCATGTAGCTCACATGGTTTATGTCGGTTATAGGATCTCCCAATGTATGTGTGTGTACTCTTCTATCTGAGATGAAAACATATTTGCTTAAAAGGCTGAGTTTGAGAAATTCATTATTCTTAAAAGATTTAAGGAATATTTTCTAATGAGAATTGACATGAGATTTGATTGTTTTGATGATTTAAAATTGAGGTGAAAGTGAATTGAGAACGTATTGTAATGACTCACTTATTTTACTTTACACGTATTATTCATCCATGATTTTGATGATTTAATTCGAGCTAAGTGAGTCATCTATATCAACATGCATAATTTTATAAACTGTGATGATATTAAGATATTATTTTATATATGCATTGCACCCCCATATGCTCGGTATTTTTCCATGGAACTGACCCACGTATTCGTATGTGGGCTACATTTTCTCGGAATGTAGTTACAAGGTATAGTTGTACCTTCAGATCCAGTCAGTTCATGGTATCCAGTCAGCAGGTGATGAGTCCTTTTGATTCAAGGGCTTGGGTTAGTTATGCAGAGTTTATAGTGTTGTATTTTCTTTATTCAATCGTATTGAGTTCGGGTAGTCGGGAGTCACGACCCGGCTACCTACAGTCAGTACTAGTAGAGGCTTCATAGACAGTTAGTAGAAGTTGATGTATTGTACTTCAATTTCGGTTGTAAAGGCAGAATTGTAATCATGTAAAATTCCATTTTTGTATCGATCAGATTCAGAAAAGAGTTAATTTCTGCTGATTTGTATGGAAATTTCTGCTGATTTGTATGGATTTGTATTTTTATTCAGTTTCTTATAAGTTATGCCAGTAGAATGGTTAGCTTGGTGTCACTTATGACCTTATGCACCGTTTGACGTCTCGGGACCCGATTTCGGGGCGTTACACAAACATGCGCTAGCTACATTTTTCTGGAACTCAGGGACTGCTACTAAAGGCCACAACCTCTACTGGCAGGTGAGCCGCCATCCCTGGGATTACTCATTTGCTTAGTGCTAAATCCTGCTACAAACTGAACTGACACTGATATTAAACTGAACTAAACTCAACTAAACGCAAAAATTGATATTGCTCATCATTATCTTAGGAACTGAATAAATGGTAACATATATGACTTAATAAAATCATTGCTGAAAGGACAAACATGTAAATAAAGACAAAGGTATCAGGTGTTCATAACCCGCTAGCACTGAATATCCATAGAAAACACTATTTAGCTTAGAACATATAGTAGGAAGTTGTGCTTCAATACCCAACACATAGGCATTTCGTCAAACATGTGAGAATCACGAACTTGAATCATGGAAATATCTTAAAACATGGGAAATCAACTAGATTATGTGACTGAGATCATAACTTATTGATATAACATGAAATTCACTGGAATATAGCATGGGATGTTCAATATTAAATCATTAGTTAACCTAAATTCTCACGAAGTTATTCTTAGACATGAATAAAGTCAAACTACTCAGGACGCCATTTGAGTTCAATCTATTCTGAGCATATAAAACTCCATAGAAGAGGAAAACACGTACACTAATTGAAGAAGATGTTATTGGGCTCCATGAGTTAAAGGGACCAATGGATAACCATCACACATACCTTAATCAAATGAATTCTTGAAGTAACATGAATTTAGAACTTGAACCCTTGAATTCTTGAGGAAGAAATCTTGAATCTAGGGAATTGAATGATGAAGTTGTGAAAGAAACCCTATTCTTGCTGTTTTCTTGAAGATTCTTGAACTTGGAAGATTGAATTTTTGGATTTCTTGAGATGAAAAATTTGTATTATTGTTCTTGTGAAAGGGGAGGGTTTTTACGTGAGTTGATTTGACGAAGATGGGGAAATAAAGCCCTTTTTAGTGTTATAATTTGTGCCTTGGACGTTTGGGGTTGTGGGGAAAGGACCAAAGTGCCCCTTGACCCTTTAGAAGCTGAAATAGTGAAGCAATAAGCCATACGAGGTTCCATCTAGTCCGAGGGAGTATCCCCCATGCCAAGCCTTATCCCGAGGGAATAACCCCCGCAGCGCATGCTTATTGCCTGCCCTTACTGCCTCTTACGAAATAGGACATAACTTTTTGCTCGGGTATCAGATTAAGTGATATTTGCATAGTTTGAAATCTACCTCAATTATCTATCATTTGGTGGGCCTTGAGTTGAAAAATTCCACATATATCAAAAGTTATACACGTTCAAAGTTGATCTTAGTATAATCGAATACAAAGATTTAGCCGAATTAAAGGTTCTTAGCTTAAATTCGCTTTAAGTGATTCCCATGAATATTTTTAACCTTGTAAGCACTTAAACCACTAGGATAAAGATCATGACATATGTATGCACATAAAAATCATAGAATTAGAGTTTACACACGTAGAAACGACTGTTCTATGTCTAGACAAAAAATGTAGGGTGTTACGTTATCTCCCCCTTAGAATCATTCATCCTGGAATAATAGGTAGGACTTTGTTAAAGTCTTATGACTATGGAATAATGTATACATGACATGACTGGCAAGGAAGGATATAGCTGACCTAAAGCATTATAACTTTATCATGAAATTGATTCCTAAGCTGACTTGACTTTACTTATTAAAAAGTGTTGATTCTTGATGAGAGTTTAGAACTCGCTTGAAGTGTTCATGATACAATCATACATATAGAATTACAGAGTGATAAATGATACATTAAAATCCCAAGAGTTACTATGGAGGGAATAAAACATGTAGCTTCTTATTAGAAACTATCCCTCAACAAAACACGTATAAAAATTAAGAGAGAAGGGCTTCATGGTATCATCATGTAACTTATTTATGTATGAATCATGAGATAATGAGTCCAAGTTAATACAAGGGATATTACAGTGTCTCAGCTGGAATTCTTTGAAAACTAAAATCATTCACCGAACACTTATGATATAAATCATTACTACATTGATGAATTTGAAACATGACTCATGAACTGAACTAAATTCGATACCCCATGTGTGTTTCACATCATTCATCTAAAGAATAATTCCTTTCACTACTTCAACAACTATGTTCAATCTCTTACAAGGAATTCACAAACACCCAATACATTCTTCAACTTATATATATAAACACAACATTCAAGCCTATCATTATATCCATATATAAACTTCTTGGCACAGAACCCATCAAAGCATCTTTCCTGTATTCTCTAATACATCTATCAGTATCAACTTCCATGCACTATCCCCAAGAAAATCACACACAAAATTTTTACTAACCATGACAAATATATGAAGTTCTACCTCAATAATCCTTCACACTTATAAACTGAGATACAATAAGCATGCAACAATCTTTCCCCAACATTAAACATTTACTCTTTTTCCATCTAAACAATTAATCAACACCACTATTAGTACATAAGAAGAGGTCATTGAAAGTTTAGACCATGAGGACCTAAAACTTGAAAGAATACTATGCATAACTTGTATACTTAAGTAAGTCCTAAGTAATAGAGTATCAAAAGCATGAATTAATCAAAGAGAGCTAAAATAAGGACATACATGACATAATAACAATTTTACTAGTTATTAAGAGTGCAAAATAAGTACCTTGAACTAAACACACTGTAAAAGATGAGTACATGAGTCATGAGATGCATGACCCATGTTTAGAGTTCATAAATTCATGAAGGATGATTCGTACTGCTGTGTGAACTTGAACTCCTTATACAAGGATTTGGAAGCATATACAATTCTAAAGAAAGTGCATAAATATAAGCTATGATCATAGAGCTGACTTGTAAGGCTTGAGAAGATCTCGTAACGACTGAAGTACAAAAAGTTGTACTGAGAAAGGGCATCTTTCTCCCTTGCTATTGTTCTACACCATACTGGCATCACTACTAGAATCGAGAACCTGACTTGTTTACTTGTTCTATCATCTCCCCTTGGATTAAACCTCTAATTCTAAGTGTGTAAGCCCCTTTTTATAAACTCTAAACTGAACTGCAACCACTCAACTCTAGATCTTAAGATATAACAATACACATCAATAATATTTTTACCCTACAAGACTACACTTGAAAGTGTAAAACACACTTTTAATACTTCCTCAATAGTCACCATGCAATAACTTAAGCACTTACTAACTTAGAATCTTAAGAAGTATCACCATACCATGAGTTCACACTATCTAGAACTTCAAATTCTTCTTTCTATTTTCCCAATCATCAAAGATTCAACTTAGATTCTAACACATTACATGGATATTCACAAACTCTTAATGAAACATATTACTTCTATCATAACCTACTAGTATCACATCTCTAAACTAATATTTTTTCCTAAACCATGATAATTACCATTAAAACTGAACATACCCTACATCAAAAAAATATAATTTAAAATTAACATACTTAAATTCTTGCATACACTATTTCAAACCTACTAATTCACCTTTTAAACAATTAGACCAATAGATACATAATCTACTTCTAGATAAATACTATGCCCACTTTGTTGCTGCTAAACTTCTGGATTTATGCTTCTAACTCTAGATCATATGCTATCAGAGGATTTTGGGAAGGGATCTAAGGGAAAGTCTGACTTTAGCTTAGTACATAATTTTCATAAACATGAATGAAGTATTTCAAACTCTAAAACTTAAAAGCATTGATGGAATACTTTTGAGCCTGTGTATAATCCCATAACTATCTGTAAGGATTTAAACTTGGATACTTCTATTACCGCTAGGATAAGGCAAAGTTTGAAAGAATGGAGTAATGTAGGAATCTGCATAAATTTCATAAAGATCAGTTCTACTGCATGATCTGAGACATAAAAAGAAGGAAATATAACTTAAATGCCCCGTAGCCTCTCGAGGAAAACTACAAATTTCTCTGTACTATTCTGCAAGGCTTTTCTTAATACGGCTTCATAGGAAACCTAGGAAACTTAAATGCTATGCTTTGATACTAAGTTTGTCATGATCTGAGACTATCCCCTAGTCGTAACGTGGTGCTTAAAATCACAAGTGATCCCAAGATAATCCATGATCTAGAATGATACATGAGCAACTAATTTAAAATTTATAAAATAGTTAAATTTGTTGTGCAGAAACATAATCTTGTATCTGGATAAATATAATACTAATTGATTTTACAACCTAATAAAATAGAAGAGGGAACTGGAATTTACATTTCATGAGTCTGACTTACTATCTATGAAGCCTCTACTATACTGTCGATTGATAGCTGGGACATGCCTCCAACTACCACTAATAATTACACACGAATAATAAAAGTAAATAACATGGACTAGAACTGACTGGAGTCCCCAAAATAGGAGAACTCATCACTTGCTAGATAGAAACTGTAACTGTCTGATTATGATATGTAGGCTACAACTGGTACCTACATTATGAGACAATGTATCACAGAAACATTTATGGATCAGTATTTCTAGATTGTACTGCATAAGTAGGGGTGAATGCATTTAGTAAAACTAAATATATATTTCATCTTAAAAAATGCATGCTAAGTGAAAATAGACTCACTAAGAGACTAGAATCAGCTGAAAGATGAAGTATCTTGAAACGTGCATAACAAATATAATCTGATAAGCTGGTGAATCACTACCCTTAGTTTGTTACAACCTTAATTTTGTAGAATAAGTAGGATTGAAGCTGGGAAGCGGTAAATTATGAATACTGTATGTAAATCTCATGTAAAGCTGAACATATTGTGGAACTAAACTGAGGATCATATATGGATACTAGATTTGAAACTATTTGATGGAAACTGACACAAAATCATGCACATCTAAACTAAAATATAATTTAAAATAAATCTCGGAGGATCTGTAAATACAACCATACTAAGCATAAATACATGAACATGTAATATTTGAGAATGTGAAACAAAGAATAAACATATTTTTGAGATAATCTAAGATCTGAAAGACTAAAAGCTGTATAACTGAATGACTAAAAATCTATAAATTTGGTCAAGAAAACCAGATCTAAATATGCCAAATACTGTACCAAGATCATGGGATGTATTATGTAAATGACATGCCCTAATTAGAGCTAATTAGGGTCCAACCTGTAATCCCAGTTAGAAGGATGTTAGTACCATGCCGCATATGCTAACATTGGCTATGTGGATCTATTGAACTAGTGTCGCGATGGACTAAAGAGTCACCCTCTACTTATGGTTACTCTCATGAGATATGTGTCAACCCTTAACTGGTAGGAAGACATCTCAAACCTATGCTGGCTACATTGTTCTAGAACTCAGGGATTGCTACTATAGGTTACACTCTCTATAGGCAGGTGAGCCCCCATCCCTGGGTTTGCTCTGTGCTAGATCCTACTCCCAATGAAATTGACATTAATACTGAACTGAAATAAAATCAACAAAACACAAAAAATGACATTTCTGAACATAATCTTAGTGACTGAATAAATGGAAACATTCATGACTTAAATGAAATCCTTTCAGAAAGGTCAAACATATAAGTAAAGATGCAGGTATCGGATGTTTATAATCCGCCAACACTGAATATCCATAGAACACAATATTAAAGCTTAGAAACTGTAGTATAACATTGTTGTTCAATACCAAACACATAGGCATTTTGTCAAGCGTGTGAGAATAATGAACTTGAATAATGGAAATATCTTAAAACATGGGAAATCAACTTGATTATGTGACTGAGATCATAACTTGCTAATATAACATGAAATTCCCTTGAATATAGCATGGGAAATTTAATATTAAATCATAAGATAACCTAAATTCTCATGGAATCATTCTTGGACATGAATAAAATCAAACTACTTAGGACATTGCATGAGTTCAATCTATTCTGCGCATATAAAACTCTATAAAAGAGAAAAACATGTAAATTAATTGAAGAAGAGGTTATTCGGCTCCATGGGTTAAAGGAACCCATGGATGAACATCCCACATACCTTAATTGTATGAATCTTGAAGAAACTTGAAATTAGAAATTGAACCCTTCAATTCTTGAGGATAAAAGCTTGAATCTTGGGACTTGAATGATGAACTTGTGAAAGAAACCCTATTCTAGATGTTTTCTAGAAGATTCTTGAACTTGGAAGATTGAATTCATGGATTTGTTAAAATAAAAAGCTTGTATTATTGTTATTGTGAAAGGGGAGGGTTTTTACTTTAGTTGATTTGAATAATATGCGCAAATAATGCCGTTTTAGGTGTTATAATTTCTTCTTTGGATATTTGGGGTGAGGGGTAAGGACAAAAGTGCCTCTTCACCCTTAAATGCTTAAATAGTGAAGCAGTAGACATCACAACATGCCATCTAGTCCAGGGAATTAGCCCTCATGCCTCATACCTTATCTGAGGGGAATAACCTCCGTGGCGCGGGTTTATAGCTTCCTTTTACTGCCTCTCACAAAAAAGGCCATAACTTCTTGCTCGGGTATCTGATTAAGGAAAAATTTGCATAGTTGGAAATCTAACTCAACTATATATCATTTGGTGGGTGTTGAGGTGAAAAATTCCACATATATCAAAAGATATAAATGTTCAAAGTTTACCCTCGTAGAATCGAATACAAAGATTTAGCCGAATCAAAGGCTCTTTGCTCAACTTCGCTCTTAGTGATTCTAGTGAATATTTTTCGCCTCATAAGTACTTAACACACTAGGATAAAGATCATGACATATGTATTCACATAAAAGTTATGGAATTAGAGTTTAAACACGTAGAAACGATGGTTTAATGTCTAGTCCAAAAATGCGAGGTATTACATTATCTACCCTTTGGAACCATTCATCCTCGAATGATGGATAGGAAATTGTTGGTCTTATGAGTATGGAATAATGTATACATGACATGACTAGTGATAAAGGATATAGATGAGCTGAAGTATTATAACTTTATCATGAAATTGATTCCTGTGCTGACTTGACTTTACTTACTAAAAAGGTGTTGATTCTTGCTGAGAATTAGAAGTCGCTTGAAATGTTTATGATACAATCATACATACATCAATTTGAAGTGATAGCTGGTGCAATAAAATCCCAGGAGTTACTATAGAGGGAGTAAAGCATGTAGCTTTTTATTAGGAACTGTCCCTTATTAAAACACGTATAAGAATAAAGAGAGAAGGGCTTCATGGTATCATCATGTACCTTATTTAAGCCCGAATCATGAGATAATGAGACCAAGGGATATTACATTGTATGAGCTGGAATACTTGGAAAACTAAGATCATTCACCGAACACTGATGAACTTAATCATTACAAAATAGATAAATCTGAAACATGATGCATGAACTGAACTAAATTCAATACCCCATGAGTGTTTCACATCTTTCATCTCAAGAATAATTCCTCTTACCACTTCAAAAATTAAGTTTAATCTCTTCCTAGGAATTCACTCACACACAATGCATTCTTCAAATTATATATAGAAACATGACATTCAAGCATATCATTATATCCACAGATAAGCTTCAAGGCAAACAACCCATTAAAGTATCTTTCCTATATTCTCTAATACCTCTATCAGTAACAACTTCCATGCACTATCCCGAAGAAAATCACACATGAAATTTTAACTTACCATGACATTCATAAAAAGTTCTACCTCAATCATCCTTCATACTTATAACCTGAGATACAACAAGCATGCAATAATCTTTTCCCAAGATGAGACATTCACTTTCTTCCCATCTAAACAATTATTCATTACCTCTATCATTACATAAGTAGAGATCATTGAAAGTTTAGGACATGAGGACCTAAAACATGAAAGAATACTATGCATAACTTGTACACTTAACTGAGTCATAAGGAATAGAGTATCAAAAGCATGAATTCATCAAAGAGAGCTAAATTGAGGACATACATGACATAATCTGAGTTTCACTGCTATTAAGAGTGCAACATGAGTACCTGGAACTAAACACACTGTAAAATATGAGTACATAAGTCATGAGATGCTTGACCTAAGTTTGGAGTTTATAAATTCTGAGAGTATAACCTGGTTAATTGTTCTATCATCTCACCCTTAGATTAAAGCTATCATTCTAAGTCTGTAAGCCCCTTTTTATAAACTCTAAACTAAACTGCAACCACTCTACTCTAGAGCCTGAGATGTAACAATACATATTAATAATATATTCACCCTGAAAGACTACACCTGAAAGTTTAAAAACCACTGCTAATACTTCCTCAATAGTCACCATACAATAAATTAAGCACTTACTATCTTAGAATCTTTAGGAGTATCACCATACCATGAGTTCACACCATCTAGAATTTCAAACTCTTCTTTTTATTTGCCCAATCATCAAAGATTCACCTAAAATTGTAACACGTAATATGGATATTCACAAGCTCTTAATGAACCATATTACTTCCATCATAACCTACTAGTATCACATCTCTAAACTGATATTTTTCCCTAAACCATGAGAATTACCATTACACCTGAACATAACCTACATCAACAACATATAATTTTGAATAAACATACTTAAATTCTTAAATGCATTGTTTCAAGCCTACTAATTCACCTTTTAAGGAACTAGCCCTATGGGTACATAATCTACTTCTAGATAAACACTATGCCCACTTTACTACTTCTAAACTTCTGAATTGATGCTTCTAACTCTAGATCATATGCTATTAGAAAATTTTGGGAAGGGATTTGATGGCACATATGACGTTGGCTTAGTGCACGATTTACATGAACATGAATGAAGTCTTTCAAGCTCCAGAACTTAAAAGAATTAACGAGATACTTTTGAGCCTGCTACAATACCATGACTGTTTTTGGCGACTGTCTTAGAAAATTCTATTTGTAAGAATTTAAACTTGGCTACTTCTATTGCCTCAAGGATAAGGCAGAGTTATCAAGAATGGAGTAATGTATGCATCTGCATAAATTTCATAGAGATTCCTTCTACTATATGATCTGAGACATGAAATAAAGGAAATATATCCTAAATGCCTTGCACCCTCTTAAAGAAAACTACAAACGTCCTCATACCATTCTGCAAGACTCTCTTAAACATGACTTCAGACATCCTAGGACACTTGAACTCTATGCTCTAATACCAAGTTTGTCACAACCCGAGACTACCCCCTCTAATAGAGTTTTCAACTTAATAAAACTAAAGAGGGAGCTGGAATTTACATTTCATGAGTCAGAATAACTATCTAAGAAGCCTATACTACACTAACTATAGATAGCTGGGACATGCATCCAACTACCACTAATAACTACACATGAATGATCAAAATAAAGTACATGGACTAAAACTAACTAGAGTCCTCGAAATAAGAGAACTCATCACCTATCGGTTGGAAGCTGTAGCTGTCTGATTATAATGTATAGGCTACAACTAGTACCTTTATTATGAGATAATATAGCATATAAACACATATGTGGATTGGTATTTTTGGAATGTACTGCGTAAGTGGGGGTGAATGCAATAAGTAAAATTGAATATATATGTAATCTTAAAATATACATTCTAAGTGCAAGTAGACTCACAAAGAGACTGAAATCAATTGAAAGCTAAAGTATCTTGAAATGTGCATAATAAATATAATTTGATAAGCTAGTTAATCACTACACTTATTTGTTTAAACTTTACTTTTGTAGAATAAGTAGGATTGAAGCTGGGAAGCGGTAAATAATGAATATTATTTGTAAATCTCATGTAAACCTGAACATGTTGCAGAAATAAACTACGGATCATGTATGGATGCTAGGTTTGAAACTATTGATGGAAGCTGACACAACATCATGCACATCTGAACTAAAATATAATTTGAAATAAAATGAGGAGGATCTAAATATTCAACTATGCTGAGCATGAATGCATGAACATGTAATATCTAAAAATGCAAGACCAAGCACAAATAAGTTTCTGAGATAATGTATTATCTGAAAGACTAAAAGCTGTATAACTGAATGTGTAAAAATCTATAAATTTGGTCAAGCAAACAAGAACTAAATACACCGAATATTGCACTGAGATTGTGGGACGTATCATGTAACTGACATGCCCTAATCACAACTAATTAGGGTCCAACCTATAACCCCAATTAGAAGGGTGTCAGTACCGTTCCATGGGTTGTAACATTGGCTGTGTGGATCTGCTGAACTAGTATCCCAAAGGACTTAGGAGTCACCCTCTACTGGCAGGTGCTTTCATGATATATGTGTCAATGCTTAACTGGCAGGTAGACATCTTAAACCTACATTGCCTATGTTTTTCTGGAACTCAGGGATTGCTACTAAATGTCACACCCCCTACTGAAGGTGAGCCCCCTTCCTTGGGTTCACTCAGTGCTAAATGTTACTCCAAACTGAACTAACACTGATACTAAAGTAAATTAAAATCTACTAATCACAAAAACTGATATTGCTCATCATGATCTTAGTAACTGAATAAATGGTAACATTCATGACTTCAATAAAATCATTACTAAAAGGTCAAACATATAAGTAAAGACGTAGGTATCAGGTGTTCATAACCTGCCAACCCTGAATATCCATACAACACAATATTAAAGCTTAGAAAATATAGTAGTAAGTTGTGGTTCAATACCCAACACATATGTATTTCGTCAAACATATGAGAATCATGAACTTGAATCATGGAAATATCTTAAAACATGGGAAATCAACTCGATTTTGTGACTGAGATCATAACTTACTAATATTGCATGTAACATAGGATGTTTAATATTAAATTATAAGATAACCTAACTTCTTAGGGAATCATTATTGGACATGAATAAAGTCAAACTACTCCAGACACTACATGATTTCAATCTATTCTGAGTATATAAAACTCCATAGAAGAGAAAAACACGTAATTTAATTAAAGAAGAGGTTATTCGGCTCCATGGGTTAAAGGGTCCATGGAGGAACATCCCTCACACCTTAGTTGAACAAATTCTTGAAAAAACGTAAAATTATAACTTGAACCCTTGAATTCTTGAGGAAAAAAGCATGAATCTTTGGACATGAAGGATGAAATTATGAATGAAACCCTATTCTTGGTGTTTTCTTGAAGATTCTTGAACTTGAAGATTTAGTTTAGATTTATTGGGATAAAAAGCTTTTATTATTGTTCTTGTGAAAGGGGAGGGTTTTTCCGTGTGTTGATTTGAAGAAGATAGGAAAATAATGCCCTTTTGGGTGTTATAATTTGTACCTTGAACTTTGGGGTTAAGGGGAAAGTACCAAAGTTCCCCTTGACCCTTAAGAAGATGAAACAGTTAAGCAATAGACCCCATGGTATGCCATCTAGTTTTGGGGAGTATCCCCCCGCCGTACACTTTATCCCAGGGGAATAACCCTTGGGGCGTAGGCTTATCGCCTGCCCTTACTACCTCTCACGAAAAAGGTCATAACTTTTATGCCGGGTATCAGATTAAGGATAAATCAGTATTGTTGGAAAGATAACTCAATTATATATCATTTGGTAGGTCTTTTGATGAAAAATTCAACATATATCAATATTTATAGACATTCAAATTTGACCCTTGTAGATTCAAATACAAAGATTTGGCCGAATCAAAGGATCTTAGATCAACTTTGTTCTAAGTGATTCCCATGAAAAATTTTCACCTCATAAGCACTTAACACACTAGTATAAAGATCATGACATTTGTATTCACATAAATATCATGGAATTATAGTTTACATAGGTAGGAACGACAGTTCAAAGTCTAGCCTAAAAATACGAGGTGTTACATTCATAAATTAGTAATGGTATAGTTTCAAATCTAGGACAGACATTGTTGGAATCTATACGACATGAAAAGTAACCTATGTATGAGGTAAGAATAACACTACTACACCCTAATCTTGTGACTAATTTCTTCTAAGCTTAATAAAACTTCTCAGCTACACTCCTCTTTTTTAATACTGACCTTTACATGGTTACAAGTGACTACTTATACAAAAGTTTTGAATCTAAATAGATTCCCTCACCAGGTTCAAGCCTAACTTAGAGTGATAAGGTACTACAGATGAAGCAACAATACAAGTTTAAAATAAGAGATTATATATCCTCTTTCATTCTAGAGATCTTATCTCAAGAATAATACTCCTTAACATTTGAACATCTAACTCCAAACTCTAATCAAGAATTCATCTATGAACAATGTATTCATCGACTTGTATGCTAACTTGAAATTCAAGCCTATCCTTATAAACATATATGAACTTCTACAAAACCAAAATATCAAATGATTTTCTCATCTTCTCTAGTCCCTCTATCAATTATAATTTCATGAACTATTATAATAAAAGACAGACCAAAATTTCTTAACTATTAAACATACCTTGCCTAGATATCCCTTCACACTTATAATCTTAGATAGAAAGAGCATAAAATAATTTTCCATAATAAGGAACATCTACTCTCATTTAAACCATAGTACAACCACTTTTATCACCACTTTCTTAGCTTAGGAGGGGTCACTGAAGGGATATAATATGAACAACAAAAGCATGAAAGAATACAAAACTTTGACACTCATATGTGGCCTTAGGAATAGAGTATCATAGGCATGAATTTGTTTGATGGATCTAAACTAAGGACATATATGAGATAAGGTGATTTCATTAGTCATTAAGGGTTTATGATGAGTTCATGGGGCTAATCATACTGTGAAATCATGGTTTCATGATTTATGAGCTATACAAAATTGGACTAGAATTCATGGAGTATATCTTAGACTGCTAAGAGAGATATTTGTTTCTCATGCTAGGAAAATGAAATTGAGAATATGCATAAATCTTCATAAATAGCATGAGTATAAAGTATGTTAATAGAGCTAACATTTAATATATAAGTAGAGTATCATATTGAAAGGAACACAACAAAGACGTTAAGATGGGAATAAGTCTATGAATTTCCTTAACTCTACTTTAGAAATCACTAACCTTACTAATTGAATCTCAAAACCTGACTGGTTCTTAACTTCTATTATCTCCCCCTTAGAATTATGTTTCCTTTCTATGTTTGCAGATATTCTGGTAGGCTCTATACTAAGCCACATCATCCTACTCTAATGGTTAGGGTACCTCTATGCACCTCTATGCACATGGGTACTAGTACCTCTCTAAAAGACCATATCAAAAGATGCAAAACCTGTGTTTGGGCTCCTTTTTAAGATACTACACCATGACTAACTACTTCATATAGCGATCACATAAGCCAAAAACTTATACCACTACAATAACTAGCAATATTATCAACTTAGATTCAAGCATATATTAGGTTAACCAACTAGATCCGTCTATAAAACTAACACCATCATCCCCGCATACTCATTATCTTTATCTTATTTATTTATCATAATTCAAACTTAGAGTCTAACATTCATCAAGGACAGCCACTCAACTTTTCATGCATTATACCAAACTTCAACTACTAGATACAAATCAAGGAAGCACTAGTCCATCAAAAGTCATAATAACGTATTATTAACTTAAACCATTCCTCTTGTCTAACTTTAGTATACACACATATTCTTATTTTATGGACTTACCAATCTTTTTTACCACCACATAATACACCATACACCTATTATTCATATGATATTCTTTAAACCTACCACTCTTTAAATAACCATATAAATGGTACACTTCTATACTCACACCTATAATATTACGGTCATTCTATAATAAGATTCTGAGTAGGGGTCTTGGAGCATATCATACCTTAGCTTAAACGCTCAGCTTGTATAAACAAGAGTAGATGCCTTTGGATAACTAGACTTAAATAATTGATTGTCTCCTCTCAATATTATGTGTAATCATATAGATATTTATACGTTATTCTAGAGAGCTAGATCGATATAGAGTTAAGCTTAACTATTTCTATTTCCATAAAAATAAGGCATAATTAGTGGAGATTAAGAAAATATTTGATTTGTATGGACTTCTTAGAGAAAATCTCAATTATGTGAGCTAGGATATGAAAGAAAGAAGATATTTCTTACATTCCCTGAAGCCTCTTCTAATGACCTTTTAGGTCATTTTCCATATTTCTGCTTATTTTCACTGTTAGAGCTTTATGGCTTGCTAAAGTTGGTAGTTCAGTTATCGGGTAATTCATTTGATTTTTAGAGTCAATTCCTTGTTTTGAAGTCTTCGCTAATCAAAAATTGACAATAAACAAAAACTTTAGTAAAACAACCTTATATGTCAACTACAACTATGCCAGTAGCTCCAAAATATTAATTTTAGGCTAGGTGGACCTTTGGGTCCAGTCCTGAGACAGCTACGCTCATTTCAACCTATTTGTCAGAAAGTTAAGAAATTAAATATAGGTGTGGGACCCATAATTGGTTGAAACAACCTTAGATGGAAAATCTATTTGTACCATCATATCAAAAATATTGAATTTTGTATTATTACATAGATTGTTTATTTATACAAGATTTCGAATGAATCTCGAGGTCTGCGAGGGGACTTGGAAATTTACAAGTCCATTCTTGTCATTGGTGCATCATTATTATGAGACAATGGTCGCAATTGTGATACCCTTGGAAGTCAGCAATTATTGCAATTATAGTATATAGATATGATCACAACAAGTCCATCCAGATACAAGATATGTCAATCGCGGAGCCTCAGGTCATGATAATAACTCTTGAGGACCTTGAATGGGTATAAAATGCATTTTTGACCGATTTTGCTCATTATATCTATTAGTTGAGAGCAACAATCCCTAAAGAGTGAGATATCTTAAAATTGAAACTTGTGAGTGACCTAGGATCTTGATGAACATCTCTTTTCATGATTATCTGTGGATTTGAAGTATGAATTCACCCTTTTCTTTGTGATTTAATTTATTTCTTGCCCAAACCCCTAAAACCTTGAGGGTTTGATTTTATCCTCAATTTGTATTAGTTTTCACCCATTTTACGAAAATAATTCCTTGACCATGTAAGGATGTTTGCTTGGTCTTGAAAATGGGATTTCTGTAAAAAGGACCTACCTGGAGTGTTTGTGTGATTTTCGGACCCAACGAATAATGTGAAATATGGATATTTTTATTCTCGTATAGATGAGTAAAATATGTTTAAGATAGCTTAGCATCTTGAGGAGTCTTCTATGAATGGAAAAGTGTCGGTTTAGTCGATCATTGAGCCTTCTTCATCATTGAGGTAGGATAGGTTTATTCCTTATTAGATTAAGCTACTTCATAGTGAGTTTTTGATAATCTTTTGGATTTAGGTTGGGTTTTAGATGTTGGATTGAAGAAATACAAGACTTGGGTTAGCTTGACTGTCTAGGCTATTTTGAAATCGTAGAGTTGGAAACACTTATATTATTCTTTATGTCTTTGGTGAATTGAACTTCATTCTTTACATTTAGCATGAGAATTCCTTATATTACTCACATTAGGTAAAAATAATTTAGTCACTCATGCCTAGGGTAAGATTGGCCTTAGTTTATTACACTAATGAAGGTTACTTTAGTTTCTCTTTAACTTAGTTAATATGTTGGGAAGCATATCTACCTTAGGACCAATTGTGGCTTATTTAACATCTGAAAGTGGATTTAGATACCTTAATCGTAGTTCAGATAGAATTTACCTAAAATTGAACTCGAGTATTAAAATTGGACTCTTAACCAACTTTAGGGTATGACACATAATTAGCTTTTGTAAACCGTTCATTCTTATTAGACTCTCAAAAATATGTATTGACATAATATTGAGAAATTTTGATACTTGATGGTTATGCTGGTTAATGTGAGGGTTGATGCCTGTTGATTATGCTATTATTTATGAATGATGATGATACTAATTATGATGTTTATTATTTATATACCTGGTTCAAGTTCAGATAATGATTATATTATTGATTATATATACTCAACTCTAGTTTGAAGGATGATTATGACACTATTGATTATTTACTGATTTGAATTCGGTTATTGATTATTTACCAATTTGAGTTTTTCTATTGATTATCTGTCATTTTGAGTCTAGATATTGATTATATTTACTATTTTGAGTTTAGATATACCCATTATTCTATGATGGCATACTTTTTTTGATTAACAATATTAGGGTATGAGTTTGAGTGTAGTAATTTGGCTAAGTTAGAAATGAGGAAGTGATTATAATATGGCATGACATAAATGAACTCTAGTGGTAAAATGACTAGTTGACAAATGATGTTTAGTTGTCAAATAATGTCTAGTTGATATATGATGACTAGCCAATGATTGAATTATTGATAAGAGATGCATAGTTGATGAACATTACTAGTGTATCATGATGATAAGGGTGTTATTGATGGTAAAATTATGAAATAATGGTAAAATAATGATGAAGCTTAGTTATAATGTTGGATGATTGAATTATTCTTGATTATACTCTATAGGCTTACATATGTCTGTGATGAGTTATTAACTTTTTTGCACTAATCGACATATACGAGCTAATTTTGTAGGTATGACTATTTTTGTTGATGCTTTACGTTATGTTTTTATTTCAATTTATTTATTTATCTATGCACAACGATGTTGGATGTATTTCAGGTTTGTCTATAACTTGACTTAGTTATATTGTCTTGAATTATCATACTTATATCATGATTTTGCTCAGTCAGCCAATGATGCCTACTAAGTACCCATTGTTTTAGTACTCATACTATATTTCTATACTTTTTTGGTGCTAAACTAGTTATCATCATTGATTGTAGATCATGCTATTTTTTTCTGTAGAGATAGGGTGAGCTCTTGGAGTCAGAGTCACCTATTTCTTTCTATCTTTTATATTCTGTCTTTAGTTATCGAGATAGATATTGTTGACTCTTATAGGTCTTAGTTTTATATAATTATTAAATGATCTTGTACTAGCTCTACCAGGTCATGGGATGGTGTCTTGTATTGACTATTTTATCTATTTAGAGCTCTTTGCTAATTTATAAGTGTGTTGTTCATTTTCGTCTATGATTGGGCATTTTTCACCAAGTTAACCAAATATGTATAGCTCTGGATTATAGTTTGAATTACCTAATAGCGAGATAGAGTACGTTCCATCATGAATCATAAATTATGTTGTGACACCTCTCGAAGAAAAGTACAATATCTCCATACCATTTCAAAAGACTCTACTATACACGAATTCACAGACATCCCAGGACACTTGAACTCTATGCTCTAATACCAAGTTTTTAATGCCCCGAGATTACCCCTATATGTAACACGATGCTTAGAACCATAAGTGGTCCAAGGCTAACTGTAATACCCCATATTTTCCTACCTTAATTTAACTCTCAGTAGATGAGTTATTATATATAAAAATTTTAAAATAGCTAGTATTTTTCAATTTAGGACTTACTAGTTCCTTGGATATTCAGTCAGATTTTCAACAATATAAACTTTGCCCAAATACAATACCCGGGTGAAGAGTTAGAGCAATTTTTGTAAGACAGTGTGCCAAATAGCATGTCAGCATATCGCGGAGGTCAGCCAAATAGAAGTTGTCAAATTCAAGTGTTGCTTCACAATAATGGCGTTGTACTATAAACCCAATTAACAATTGTCCTTATTCCAGTGTGGCAACATAATTCCACCACGTTGCGCCACTAGCCATTTTCCCAATTGTCAGTTTCCACTAACACGGAGCGATAGTGTCGCATCGCGCCCAGGGCCCAAGTTAAAAATTTTTGACAAAAATTAAAAGTTTCGTCGAGGGTTAAGCTAGTCTTTTCCCATGATTTTAATTCATCCAGATATGGGATTTAATCCCTAAAAACATTTTAAACTCATTATTTATAAACTTTTCACCCAAAATCAACAAGCTCCCTCTCAATTAACAAACACTAATCTTTAAGCAATCAAGAGAAAATCTCAAGTAACTCACCAACTACTCCAACAACTTAACAATTTAGGTATGTTAGGTGTTCATCTATGGTTCCTTTCACCCATAGAGTCTGAGAATCGATTTTTAAAACTACAAGATGATTGATTCATGATTTACATGCTTGAAATTGGATTCTTTTCATGTTCATGATATTAATTGAGTTTCAATCCATGATTAATTGTAGATTCCATGAAATATAAAAAGTATATATATATTGAATTGTGTAGTTCCCATGTTATAGTCCTTAATTTTCAAGTTTGGGCATTATAGTTACATTGTTTACTTGTTACCCATGATTATATGCATTAAGTTGTGCTTTCCATGTGTTTAATGGAATGTCCATATGAATTAAATGGTGAAATCATGAAATGCTAGCATATAAACAAGTTTATACCCTACAAGTGTTTGATAAAATATATCTATGAATGAATTATGAACAAGTAGGCATTGTTATGCTTTTCAAGGATTATGCTATGCTTTACTTTCATGCTATCGAGTCCTGGGGGTATTCAATACCCCAAAACCTAATTACTTACCAAGATCTACTGTAGTTATAGAATAGTTTTACTCATGATACGAAATAGAAGTACTTAGTCAATTATAGAACTTAGTCAGTTACAGAACTAGTATCAGTCTAGTTTAGCTCAGTATAATTTGTCAAGTGTCTATTCAGTTGGGAGTAGGATTCAACATCAAGTGAACCCAAGGATTGGCCTCACCTGCCAGTAGAGGGTGTGATCCTTAGAAGAAGTCCTTGCATTCTAGAACTGCATAGCCAGCATAGGTAGAGACCTCCACCGGCCAGTTGAGGGTTGCTGAGGTGTTTTAGCCTGGCAGTTGAGGGTACTACCATTCTCATTAGAGTACCTGCCAGATGAGGGTAACTCTTTAGATTGTATTTACCTATTGCACGATAATGACACCCTTCCACCTAGGGTTATAGGTTGAACCCCAAATCTATTCAGAGAAAGGGCATGTCGGTTAGATGATTACTTCCCACAGTTTCAGTTTCTGTCTTAGTATATAACTTAGTTCAGTTCTATAGAATTAGGATTGTAAGACAAGGTCAATTAGTATCAGTAACTTAGTTATCAGAAATCTCAATTATTAGTTATTCAGTTATTAGAACTCAGTATTCAACTTCAGTAAAAGCTCAGATATGGTATACATGCATATGCAAAGTATTGCATACTCAGTATTTATAGTAGTTTTAGATTTTTATGTACTCATAATTAGTTATTCTGTATCAGTCAATTAGTTACTGTTCATACGTATGAAACCTTGCATTCTGCCTTACCTCATCCAGTATACAGTACATTCCACGTACTGACACATACTTTTTTATGCTATAATGTATCATATCATAGGTTCGATTGCTCAGGTTCCTGACCACACTTAGCTAGATTTAGTCAGAATTATCTGATTATAGTAGTGAGTCCTCATCTATCGAGGATTTGCTTTTATTTTAGTGTTATAGTATACTTAATATTTTCAGTAGTCGGAGTTAGTTGGGGGCTTGTACTATCAACTCCATTTTTAGATAGAACAATTAGAGGCTTTTCAGACATTATTCTCAGACAATATTCAGTTTTGTAGGTTATTATTATAGTTGATATTCTTTATCAGTATTCATACTTTGAACCTTATGGCATTTTCTCCTATTTTTACATTATTATAGTATTCTTGTTCAGTGCTCATAAAAGGCACCAGTCATGGGTTAGCTTGTGGTCTTTCGGGGTCGTAAGCACCGTGTAGCATTCGGGGTACAGACTCGGGGCATTACAAACATAGTATCAGAGCCTAATGTTCAACAGAGTCCTAGGAAGCCTGAAAGCCATGTCTTGTAGAGTTTTGTACATGTGTGTGTAGCGTGCCACACTTATGGACAAGATTCTATGAGATGTTTTTAGGAAAAGTTTCCCTTTTTTCAGTATTCATCTCGTGCGAATGGGCATGAGCTCAAGTTAAACTCTCAGTCTAATTCATTTCTTCCTTCTATTTACAAAACATGCCTCCCAAAAAGACTAACGAAAGAAGGACCGAAAATTAATTAGCACCTCAGCCCATTCAGGAAGATCACCTAGACAAGCATGTCTTCCATGTAGCCAATTTTGTAGCAGCTCAGAACGAATGGCCAACTATTTTTCAAGCCAAACTAGTGGCCAATACTACTACAGTCAGGATTTAGGACTTCACTCAAATGAATCCTCCCTAATTCTCAGGATCTAAGTCTGAAAAGAATCCACAGGAGTTCCTCGATCAGGTTCAGAAAGTTACAAATATCATGGGAGTGACATCCAGTTAGGGTGCTGAGTTAGCTGCCTATAAGCTACAAGATGTATCTCATACATGGTTTAAGCAGTGAAAGGTAGGCAGGGGTATAAATGTAGAGCCCATAGAGTGGGAAGAGTTTGCTACTACTTTCCTAGATAGATTCTTTCCCCTAGAGCAGAGAAAAGATGAGGTATTAGAGTTTATCAATCTCAGGCAAGGTAGTATGAGTGTGAAATAGTATTCTCTTAATTTTACTCAGTTAGCCAGGTATGCTCCCCTTGTAGTAGCAGATGATAGGTCTAGAATGAGCAAGTTCATATCTGAGATATCAGGGAGAATGGTTAAAGAATATAGAATTGCAATGTTAATTAAGGAGATGGATAAATACAGGTTTGTAGTCCATGCTCAGTAGATAGAAGAAGATATAGAGAAAAAAAAGAGTCAGAATAGGTATTTTCAATTTCACTCAGCCTAAGTCAGAGGGTGGTAACCATTCCCAGTTTTGCTCAAAATCTTCAGTTCTAGCTCCATCTTTAGCCTGTGCTCCAGTACCTAAGTTCAGGAATGAAAGTTAGGATAGGACACTAGGCTCCCAAATCTAGGGTAGTGTAAGAAGTGGTCATACCCATCCACCTTGTGGGGAATGTGGTAATAATCATAAGAGTGTGTGTAGGGCTAGCAGTGATTTATGTTTCGAGTAGGCAAGCCAGTACATAGAGTCAGAGATTGTCCTCAATCAGGTTCTTTAGATCAGTATAATCATCCCCCAGGTCAGTCTGGTCACCTGAATCAATAGGATGCCATTTCCAGTGCCACCAGTGAGCAATACCCAAACAGGCTTTATGAACTTCAGTCCATATAAGATCAGGAAATTTCTTCTGACGTGGCCACTTGTACATTACACATTATCCATTTACATGTGTATGCCTTGTTAGATCAAGAAGCTTTTTTGTCTCTGGTAACTCTTTACATAGTAGTCAACTTTTAAGTCAGACTAAAGATCTTAAATGAACCTTTCTTAGTGCCTACCCTAGTAGGTAAATCTATTCCAGCCAAATGAGCATACCAAAAATGCTCAATTATAGTATTTTAGAAAATCTCTTCAATTGATTTTAGTGAAAGAGTCGTTACATTTTAGTTCCTCATAGGCCAATCATTGAACGAAGGGGTAGTACCTCAGTTTCAGTTGATTTAAGCTTGAATTTTTTAAGATTGAACCAGTAAAAAGAAAATTTGAGCATTTTAAGTTAGTCAGTATTGAGGTTGCTATATGATAATTGTTGGGGCAATAGAAAGATAAAAATTATGTATCAGAAGAAAGTGCTAGTAGTAGACCTTACATTATTAGGTATAGTCCTTCAAAATGAGTTTTGTGTTTATGAGTATTGTTATATCTCAGTATCTAAAGTGGTTTCAATTTGATTTAAAGTTTATTAAGTAGTTTACAGACTTAGAATAACATCTTTAAGCTAAGGGGGAGATGGTAGAACAAGTAACCAAGTCAGGCTTCCAGATTTTTAGTAGTAATGTCAGTATGTGTAGAAAAGTAGTGGGTGAGAATGATCCCCAACCTATTCTTACCTCAGTGCAAAGTTTAGCACTTTATCTATGACGATATCTAATCACACCTTACATGTCATCTCTATGATCCTAGCTTATATTCATGTACATTATCAAAAGTTATGTACGCTTACAGTTCCTAGTATAAGGAGTTCTACTTCACTTAGTGTTATGAATCATATTCCATGAATACAGAAACTCCAAACTCAGATCATGCAGCTCATGACTCATGTACTCATGTCATGCTATACAGTATGATCTGTTCCCATGACACATGCCACACCCCTAATGATCACCTAATTTTAGTTTTATGCCATGTTCATCCTCAGTTTAGATCTCTTAATAAATCCATGATATTGATATTCTATTACTCAAGCCTCAGTTAAGTGTAAAGTTTGGTGTAATGTCCATTCATGCTTCAGGTTCTTATGTTTTAAACTTCCAGTGAACTCACCTTATGAAATAATATAGTGATGAGCAGTTGCTTGGATCTGAGAGAGTAAATGTTTCATGTTAAGAATAGATTGTTGCTGCTTGCTTCACACGAGGCTGTAGTTATAATGATAGGCTTGAATGTCATGATGATGTGTAAGTGGCTAAATATATTTCAGAGATTTGAGTAGGCTTAAACATTGAGGGGGAATTCAGTCCAACTCAGACCTCAGTAAATAGGGTTATCAGTGCCTATGTAAATATTTTCAATAGCCTCAAGTGAAATGCAGTGTTGAAGTAGAAATTCCAGTTGAGGAAATAGATGAGAAACGTGGCTAAATTGCAAGTAAGTAGTTGTAGTGCATAAGGCTTAGTAACTCTGTCTCAAATGATGTTTTGTATGCCTTGCTCTATATTATAGAATTGGACCATGTCGTGATTTCTTAGTCAGATATCTTAATCAGACCATGCCAATATTATTTGCTCCCTAAAGTCGTTAAAATATTATAGAAAGAGTGTCAAGGGAATTCTCCAGTCAAGTAAAAGATTTCAGCATGAATTAGTCTGTAAAGTCAGCAATTCAGTTTAGCAGTCAGGCAGACAAGTTTGTATGGTGTCCTATCTTCCCACCTAGTCATCCTATCCGAAGTCTCACGAATATGACCATTCCAAGATAGAGAATCTTGGTAGTTGAAAGTTAATCTTAGTTCATGTATTATGCCTCAGTTTTATATCCCAGATATTCAGTCACGATCCAGTTTGTAGGTGCCCCGTGCATACTCTCAGCTTTTCCTCAGTATCTCAACCAATTCAGCATTTTTCGTAGGACATAATATCCCAAGAGGGAGATTCCTTCTAGCTAGAAGTTATGATCTGTTTGATCAGGATTTGATGAGCTAGAATTTATACCTTCATTATAAAATAATGTAGCCATATATAGATATATGGTCAGTATGATAAAATATACTAAGCATAGGGGAATACACGTGCGATTAATAAGTTAAATAAAAGTAATAAATTATGCATAGAGCTGAGACCATGTTGATAAATATAAATGGTTCACAATTGTACATGAATGATAAAAACATAGTAAAAGATAACATGATAAGAAAATATGAATACCTATGCAGTGAACAAATTATACTAGTTTAGAAATCATGCATAAGACTTAGGCATGCTAGTGAGTATAAATGACTCACATTAAACATAAAGTAAATGATAAAACATAATGAGAACTAGTATGATGATGAAACAAAAAAATCATAGTGTAGTGATCCATTGTATTCTTAGTTAAAATATTGTCTATCTGTCGAAGATTCTCTTAACCGACATTAACCATATGAGAAACATAGAGTCCAACATATGCCTTATTGAAAGGCCATAATATACCTTTCCAGAGTATAATGCCATGTCGTTTTGGAAGTCCGTAATATCCAACATATAGCTAATTTAGAAAATTATAATACCTACAGTGGCACATATTATTTGGGACTAGGATATGCTTCCTCACCCCTTCGGTGCTAGATATTACTTTCAAAACCAAAATACTTGCTCATACTATATAAAATTTATCACGGAAAGAAGCATGGAACTAATTTTAAAGTAAACTAATGATTGTAGTCCTAACATGCTCATGCTTCTTTATTGCTTCATAGATCATTAATGGCATATCTATATGCCATAATGCATAAGCATTAATATTATGCCAAACTGTTATACTAATCATGAATCATATACTTAAAAATCATAGGTTTATGATTAAACGAGATCATAAGGTAAAATTATGTCAGACTCATGTAATTCATACTAACTCTGAAAATTCAGATTATACTATATAGTTTATGCTATCTTTTGTAGTAAAACCCCCAAGTCTTGTAACTTATGCCAAAATATGAAAATTTTATGTAAACTAGGCTTATATACTTGAAAATCATACTTGTTCATTATAAATTATGCTAAATCAAGTTAAGTACATGAAAAACCATGTAAATTCATAATCATTCCATGCACTTACTTAAAATTTAAGATAAATCATGTCAAGGAAAGAACATGTTTTCAGTTTTTGTTTGAAATATTAATAACATACTAAGCCATGTAATTCTTACAAATTCCCAAGGTTCAAAACTAATTTATAAGGTTTTCATGAGCATTCCTTCAAATCTTAAACAGGGGTTTGAAAACATGTGCATAAGAATGGAATTAAACCATGGTAGTTCATGAATATTATAAAATACATAGGAAAACTCATAAATGAAACAAGAGTACTCATTATGAAATTTTAAAACTTGAGTTTGGGCACAAGGACAAAAGGATTATCCTTGTTGAAGCCCCATATACATGGTCTGGTTGATTTCTTGAAGGAAAGCTTCAATTTGGAGCCTTTGAAGTTGAATTTTATGAGAAATCCTTATTTAGGTATTTTTCAGAGTTGAAGAGGAATGAATGATGATTTTGATATTGGGTGTAGTTCTGCATTCTATCATTACTATTCTAACCTTTTTAGCCTTATTTTGAAGATGATTCATAAGACTAATGTACTGATAATGAGATAAAAGTGCATATAAGAGTCCATGTATGTGTTTAAAATGTTTAATGGTATTTACACACAAGTTTTGATTCAAATTGATCATTGAGAAGTCAACCGAGAAAACTAGTGTGACTAGCTTGATCTAGGTGTTTTTCTAGTCTATCGTGTTAGGTTGTAAGATGTCTAATGAGTTCCTAAGGTTTTTATTGTGCATTTGTATGTGAAACAATTTTTTAATGTTGAAGGGTCAATTTGATCAAGACAAGGGTCAAAACAATAAGTTCGAGATAAAAGGGAATGAAGCGTAGTCTTAGCTAGTGTTTCTAGTTCACCTTCTTGAATGTTGGATTTTTTTAGCTCTAAATTGTTGTGTTTAATGATATTGGATGCTTGTTTAATGGACTATGATGATATATGAAGGATTTACAATCTTCAAATCAAGTGTAAACAACTAAAAAAGGCTTGGAATGGATCACGAAAGTACAAAACACAGCTTTACACAAATTTGGACACCTAAAAAGTATTGAGAGAGTGAGGGCGCATGAGGTCAGATCTAGAAGCGTGCGGAACACCAATGGATTAATACGGCATCCAAAAAATTTAACCAACATGATTTAGATATGACGCGATGCCCTTCAATGTGTTAATCACTTAGTTTGCAGGCGACCAGAAACTATTTCCTTGTTCAAAAAGGCATGAGCTATTTCTTCTACTATAAATAGGACCTTATACACATTTTTACTTACTTTTGGACATGTTTGGACAAGAGGAGGCTGATATACATATTATTTAGGGTTTTATTATCTCAAATTTAGTTTCTTTCATGGCTTGTATCGTTAATCTGTGGGATTGAATGATGAATATTTCCATTAAAGGCTAAAACTCCTTTTTCGAGGTTAAGGCCACAATCATGATTACTTTTATGTTGAATTAAGTTTGTTGATTTGCTTATCATTATTGGTTGGTTGCTTGTTTATTCTTGTTTTAACCATTTTAAGGATTAGCTACCCTTAGAATACATCAATTGTCAACTTTGTGATCTTAGGAGAGGGAATAGGAAGATAGAACATGGGAATAAGAAAAGTATGGTTCTTATTTATTTATAAAATAATTAATTTGAATTAGTATTTAGGATAGGGATATTCTTAGATGCTTTACTTGATTCACATGTAGGATGATAGCTTTAAAGAACTTAAGTGGACTATTACAGCCCCGCTCAATGATGTAGTTGTAAGGTTCAATTTAGGTGAAGAATTAGAGGTTGGGAAACCATAATCATGCAAATGGCCCTACGAATCAACAACCAAAATAAGAAATATAATGAATGAGGTTCAATAATGATGTGTGAGCAGATGCTAACACATTTGAGGCTTTTAACAGAGGATAATTGCAGAGTCTTAAGCTATTTTTATCGTTTTTTATTGTTTTATCTTTGTTGTTGTAGGAAAAGTCAAGATGAAATAAAACCAACAACAAATGAGACAAAAGAGTAGAATTTTGAGCAAAATAAGAAGGGAAGTGCAGTTGACGACTTGTCTGATATGTCATCAACTCCCTGATAAGTTATCAGACTCATCATTAGTCTTAGACAGAGAATCAAATTTAGCTAGAATTCATGACGACATCTGTGATAGGCTGTCAGAAGTGTGATAAGCTACTAAGCTCATTTTTAGGCTTAGACAGAGAATGAGGTTCAGCTAGAATTCGTGACGACATCTGTGATAGGCCATCAGAAGTATGATAAGCCGTCAGGCTCATTGTTAATCTTAGGCAGGGAATAGGATTTGAAATATAGAAGCGATGAAAATTATGATAAGTTGTCACATTTCTGATAAGCTATCACGTCTCATCGTCAACCTAAGGCAGAGATTATCAAAAGTAAAGTGGAGCTGACAATATTCCTGATAAGTCGTCAGACTCCTGATAAGCCGTCACACACATCGTCCCCTGTCCGAGAAAATACTATGATCTATGATTTTGTTTCCATAATTAGGCTAAAGTATTTAAACCATATATTAGGGTTTTCTAATAAATAGAGAGGGGCATAACTTATTGAACAGTAGTTTTACTTTTCCTTTTTGGCTCTCTTTACTTAAAATTCAATTTTTTTATCTCTTTGATTTGGTTGTGGGGATTTTCTCTTGAACTTATAAGAGAATCAACTTCAGACTTCATCGTTTGTAAGTTTAATTACTTTGAATGACGATTACAATTGTTGCTATCTCTTTCTTTCTCATGTGGAACTAAAACCTACAACTAGGGTTGTGGGATCTATGATTATTCCCCCATGGATTTAATAGTTAATTAGGGTTTGAGTGATTATGGGGACATCTTGTTAATTCATTTGTTATGATTGTTATTTATTTGTTGCAAATAATAAATCCCACCTTATTTTGATTTGCTCGAACTAAGAAATAAAGTAAAGGTAGCGAATTATTAACAAGGATTTGGGAAGGTTAAGCTCCCATCTAAGGATTAATGTTGTAAAAAGATTGATCAACTTGTGATAAAATCAGTATGAATTATATGATTTCCTAAGTTCGAGAGAATTAGGGAGTTCAACATCTAAGTAGGTTGAGAAACACTTAGATGGACTATCGAAACTGATAATTTGGTATTTCCCACAAGTCATGAGAACACAATACTGCTGTCATTGTTCATTGGTGATTAATAATAATAGTGATCACAACCCTAGTTTCTCTCTATCATTGATTTGAAACACTGAAATTTTTGCTTGGAGTTTCTAAAGCGAACGAAAGTGTTAATAACTTTTGTTCAATCATTACAAACCCCCATTTTATCTTTTTGTATCATTTATTTGAATTTAACTTGTAGCTTTAGTCTCAAATTAGTTTAATCGCCACTCACATAGTTCCCTGTTGATTCGACCCTGACTTAAAAGTTGGGTAAATATATTGACGACGATCGCCTTACACTAAATTGACGTGTAAGTTGAGCATTATCAAATAACATAGTATGATTGTTCGTAAGACTTAACCCTAGGTTTCTATCCATAGATTGTCCTAAATTATTATTTTTTTCCACATTATTTTTGTTTATTTTCATTTTACAATTCTTAAACCTCCTTATTTACTTTTTTTGAATTTTTATACTAAAATTGGATAGGTGGAGAACGCATACTTGGGATTTTTTGAATCCACTTTACTACTTGATAAGACCATGTACACTTACGTATGAACTTGGGCGCCGTCTTTTTTTGGCACCGTTGTCGAGAACTTGTAACTAGGCAACTATCTTGTTTTTAGTTTAGCTATAATGAGTTGGTCATAGTTTATTAGATTTTTTTTTTTAATTTTCTTTATGTTGATTTTTATCATACTTCTTGACATGGCAGCCTGGGATAAATGGCTTTTGAGTGATGGCGATTCTATATGGTGTATGGTTTGTGGCCATAGTGGTCATTCTGAAGATATGTGTGTTGTCAATCCTGATTTAGTAATGTTTGTGGGCTATGATGAAAAGCAAAATTATATAAACAACTACAATAAAATGGTGCAGAATCAACCATAATCATAGAATAACTAGCAGCAACAGTTTCAACAAGTCCAACCAAATCAGTCAACTAGCAATATGAAAGAGATGCTGAAACAAATTTTAGCATCTCAGGTTGAGTTGTTGGCATACATGAAGAACCAGAGGGAGGCTACAGAGAAAGTGGATTTCCAACCATTTGCAAAAATAGTTGCAGATAATTTGAGGATGTTCGAGTACTCAGAATCTGAAGTTGTTGAAGAGGTTGAGGAGTTACCACTGCCACCATGTCTACAATGGCTAAGAAAATAAAATATGAGAAGGACATTAGGAAATTTATGGAGAAAACACAAGAATCGTAGTCACCCAATTTTAATCTTAATATTGAGTATAAAATTGAGAAGGTGAGTAAGAGTGAGTGTGTGGTAGATTATGGAAATTTTAAAGTGGAATTGGCTTGGTCCTCATTCAAAATACTTTTCTACATTATGTTTAGATGATATCTTATCTGTGGAATCATTTAAAATAGTAAAAGAGTGTGAAGATGAGTTATAATAATCCTATATTCTTGATTTTACACCAGACAAGCAACATAAAAACACACCTCACTTTAAGGTCGAGTGGTTTACCATGCACATTGTATTACTCAGTTCCTTAATCTTTGTACCACCTTATTATGAGTGAGGAAAAAAGATAGATGCAAAGTTGGAGGTGAATTTTATATCCTCAAGGTGGAGGAAAAAGTTGAATTAGGTCGTGACGTGACACCAAATTAGGCACTTCTTGGGATGCAACCAAGCTAAGGTTTGTTTTCTCTTTAGTATTTAGGGTTTTTTTTTACTTTACGTAGTTTTTGTTTATGTGGAGTCACAGGTTGATGGGAAGTCTGAGTACCGAAAACTTGAGTTAAGAAGCATGGCAAAAACTGAGTGTGGGGTCTCATGGATCTCCTTTTTATAAATATGCTACTAGCTAGGCCTAGATGCTTCAGGGAGTACTTCTATCTCTTGCTTTTAAATTCTTTTTGGGGACAAAGTAGATTTTTAAGTGTGTGATGGGGAAACTTCCAAATTTTGGTTCAATTTAAAAAATATTTAGGTTAGGAATAAGTGAGATATTCCTGTTAATGCAATTTGTTATTACATGATGCTAGTGGAATTGTTCGTGTAAAGCATCTAATTGAGTGAATTGCTATTTTTGAGACTCTTAGGCTCATGTTTGTGACTCTTGTACTTGTTGGCTTAATTTTGAATTTATACAATTGTTTGGTTGAGGGTATATGATGATCCTATTGAGTTGAGAATATGCCATATGCATGTGAGATTTTTGTATATTCCTTGTTGCATGTGATGTTTAGAACTTGCATGGTGTGTGTGTGAAGCGAAATAAAGAATGGGAGTTTAGGAGATGATTTAGGCATTTTTTTGATAGCCTTATTTTATATCTTCATTTTACCTACCCTTGTGCATTATCCTAGTTGACCCCTTTGATCCTTTAGATGTTTTATTCGGTAGCCTCATATGTAGCCTAATCCTTCCTTTGGTAGCTCTTAATTTAATCCAAAAAGTTCCTAGGTGCTTTAATAAAAAATTTATGAAGTAAGAAGTTTGAGAAATAAGAGGGCAAAGGTGAAATTGATGCCCCAAGGTAATAGTTATTGGTGTTGATAATTGATGTGTGGTGGATATGTGGTGATAAAAAAAATTGATTCATATGGTAATAAATAATACTGTCACCATGTGTTTGTGAAAATGCTTAAAAGAGATGGGCCAAAACAAAAAGATATGAGCGGATGAAAAAATATAATTTTGTCGTTGGACATTAGTTTTAATTGAAAAATTGTGATGTATTAAAGCACTTAGGAAAGATAGTCACTATTCTTGGCAAAAAATAGTTCCTACCCATATTTTAGCCTACATTACAACCCAGAAAAGTCCTAATTGATCCTAAATTCATATTCAAATATTAGTGGAGTAAGACACTAAGGGCAAGCCTATGGTTCATCATGTGTAACTTGTGAATTCATTTTTAGTGAGCGTAATTTGATTTATATATTCATTGTAATAAATTGCATTATTGTGTGTGATTATGGGTAACACTCTTGTTGTGAGGGCACATGTTTTATTAATGTGGGTGATTTGTATGATATCCTTTATTGAACAATAAGCATGAGTTTTCCAACTACGTGAGTCAATTCTTGTGGCTAGGTTGTTTTGGAGTAGTGTTCTTGAGCTTTCAATTATGTTCTAACATGCTTAGTGTAGAAACTTGCATCAGTGTAGTCATTGTAGTGCTAGATTGAGTGTCTTTCATGTAGTATAAGTGTAGAGTCTCTTCATCTTTTGATTCTTAAAGTGAATAATTGTTCGAGTACAAACAAGGCTTTAAGTGTGGGGTGGTGATGTTGGGTGTATTTGTGCATTATAGCGTTACTATTCTAGCCTTTTTGGCCTTGTTTTGAGGATAATTCATGTGATTAATGTGTTGATAATAATATAAATGTACATATAACTGTCCATGTATGTTTTTACAATGTTTATTGGTTTTTCCACACAAGTTTTGATTTAAATTGATCATTTAAAAGTCAACCGAGAAAACTAGTGTGACTAGCTTGAGCTAGGTATTTTTCTAGCCTATCGTGTTGGGTTCTAATGAGTTTAAGGAGTTCCTAAGGTTGTTATTATGCATTTATATCTGAAACAACTTGTTTATAATGTTGAAGGGTCAATTGGATCAAGCCAAGGGTCAAAATAAAAAGTTAGAGATCAAAGTGAATGAAGCCTAGTCTTGGCTCGTGTTTCTAGTTCACCGTCTTGAATGTTGTGTTGTTTTGAGCTCTAAATTGTTGTGTTTAATGCTATAGGATTCTTTGTGAATGGACTATGATGATATATGAATAATTTACAAGCTTTAAATCAAGTGGAAACAACTCAAAAAGTCTTGGAATGGATCACGCAAGCACAAAACACAGCCTGATGCAAATTTGGACACCTGAAAAGTATTGAGAGAGTGAGGGCGTGTGTAAATAGATCTAGGTGCGTGCAGCACACCAGTGGATTTATAAGGCATCCAAAACAGTTATACAACATGATTTAGACACGAAGCGATGCCCTCCAATGCGTTACTCACTTGGTTTGTAGACGACTAGAAACTGTTTCCTTGTTCAACAAGGCATGGGTTATTTCTTCTACTTAAATAGGACCTTATACAAGTTTTTGCTTACTTTTGGACGTCTTTGGACAACAGGAGGCTGATCTACACATTAATTAGGGTTTTATTATCTCTAATTTAGTTTCTTTCATGGTTTGTATCATCAATCCAAGGGATTGGATGATGAATATTTCCATGAAAGACAAACTCTTTTTCCGGGGTTAAGTCCATGATCATGATTACTTTCATTTTCAATTAATTTTGTTGATTTTCTTATCATTATTGGTTGGTTGCTTGCTTGTGTATTCTTGTTTTAACAATTTGAAGGATTAGCTACCCTTAAAATACATTAATTGTTCACCTTATGATCTCGGGAGAGGGAATAGGGAGATTGAACATGGGAATAAGAAAAGTATGATTCTTGTTTCTTTATAAATTAAGGAATTTTAATTAGTATCTAGGATAGGGATGTACTTAGATGACTTACTTGATTCACACGTAGGATGATAGCTTTAAAGAATTTAAGTGAACTATTACATCCTCGCTCAATGATGTAGTTGTAAGGTTCAACTTAGGTGAAGTATTAGAGTTTGGGAAACCATAATCATGCAACTGACCCAACGAATCAACAATCAAGATAAGCAATCTAATGAATGAGATTCAATAACATAGTATGATTGTTCGTAAGCCTTAACCCTGGGCTTCTATCCATAGATTGTCCTAACTCATTACTTTTTTTGCATTAGTTTAGTTTCTTTTCAGTTTACAATTCTTAAACCTCATTATTTACTTTTTATCAATTGTTAAACTAGAATTGGATAGGCGATGAATGCAAGTCCCTGTGTGATCGATATTTAGACTTTCTTGAAGCCACTTTACTACTTGATAAGACCACGTATACTTGTGTGTGTACTTGGGCGCTGTCAGATTTAATCTTAAAGTCTTGATGTAAATAGTGTTATTATAAGTTATAGGAGTGTTTGGAAGTCAAAATACTCATTTACCTTTGTAAAAATGGAGAAAAAACAATGTTAGGATGACTAGGCCCCCCTAAGGTGGCATGGAACCATCAGAAAGTGATGCTAGGATGCGTGGGGTCTACTAGGGTGGAGTCCTACTAATTTGGGGTCCTCGTCTTATGACACTCAATATGGCATGGACCATCTCGGGTAAATTGGTCATAACTTTTATTCTTATATAAAATTATTGAGAAAGTAGATGTGTTGGAAAGAAAACTCAATGACCTTTCATTCGGTGAATTTTGATCTCCAAAGCCTTCAGAATCTAGGTGTTGTACTTATTTTAAATGACTATAGATAGATTCTTTACAAGAATTCGTTCAATAAAAAAGGTTTCAACTTGGCTATGATCTAGGAGTTACTTATGACCTTAATTCATGCATAGGGATCTTTGCACACTAAGAAATTGATATTAACACCTATATATAATTAGGAATTCTTATATTTAGGTCTATAAACAATTGATAAATGAGTCGGTTTTTAGATTAAAAATTTTAGGTGTTATATTAATCTGGACATAGGGGAAGAAATAGAGGAATATCCCTTAACAAACCGCCTATGGGAACTAAATAAACCTTGAAACTCCTAATAGCTAATGAAAAGATGAGTCTAAACTAATTTCCAAGTGTTTTAGTATTTTAAAGATCTACCTGAATGCCCTTATTGGAAATGATATGACAAAGAAATGCTACTAATTTCATCTAGAATTCACACTTGTTTAGCTTTGTGTATAACTAGTGATCTCTTAAGTATCAACAAGTTAATCCTTATATGGTTTGCATGTTCATCCTTACCTAGATAGTAAATAAGGATGTCATCAATAGAGATAATGATGAACATATTCTAGTACAACTTGAACACCCAATTCATCAAGTCAATTAAAGTTGAAGGATCATACATTTGTCTGGACGATATATCACCTAATTTAAAGAAACCATCTAAGTGTTAAAGCTTAAGGGCTTGATTTTGTGATTTTTTTTTCATATGATTTAACAATGTTATGCCTCTCCATAGTTGTTGTATGATGATTGGCATGGTCCCTAAATATTGCATTATGTTTTATTTAAGTTTGTGATTTTTGGAGGTTAAAAAGGCATTTTAGTTGACTTTCGTCAACATTTATTGTTCTGTGCATTAGATGGAAAATTGGATTGTGCTAGTAGTTTCAAAACGTTAATTTTGGGTTAGTATCATGGTTAGTTTGATTTTATGTCTTAGCATGGTTAGTTCAAATGGTTGTCTTCAAATTTAAACCTTATTTTTAACTTATTTTCACATGGGCTTTCTTCTAATGCTTCCTTTAATCATGGGTAATGTCTTTATGAACAAAAATTCTAATTTTACACCTTTTTAAAAAAAACTCATTTTGCGGGACCATTTTGTCCTCGACTCCAAAATGAGAAATATGAGCATTGTTGGCTTTTTTTTTATGCGTAAATTCTATATTTGTATTTTTAGTTGATTTTTAGGTAGTTGGAGAGAGGAAGGATCTGTGTTGAAGGCTTTTTGATCGAGTTTTCTTTATTTGAGGTAGGTTATGTCTTAACTTTCTTCAGACTAGGCATAGTAGTTGATCTTGATAGAAAAGTATGTTATGGCTATGGGTATTAATCATAAAAATGGTGTTATTATAGTTATGTGCCCATGTGGAGGTCTATGTTCTTATTATTGGTGGTTTGGGACATTAATTATTATGTGTGACCCTTGTAGGGGTCTTATATAATGTTGTTGGCCTTGTGTATATATATTTGGTTGTATTCTTTTGGGTGAAAATACAAAAGTTGGGGTTTATGTTGTACGAATGACATATTAGTTTCATATCTCACTCTAGGAGGATTAAATACTGCTATGCTATACCTACTAGACCAAAGGCAGAAGCTTCTGATATTGGTATCATAGTTATTGCCCCGATTTTCTTTAGATCTGCATCTATATCATTTTATTTGAGGTTAAATTTCTCCTAAGTTCTTGCATATTTTGCTTTGGGTTTTGATTCTACTAATGAACTTCTTTTGTGCCTATCCATGTACGAAACTTTTTATTGGTGGATCAGTGTACGGATCCTATGTTGTGACCTTCGCTGGGCATGTGACAAGGGTAGATCCGTTCATCCATGATAAGGTAAATTTTGATTTCATTTTGGGTATAGAGTGGTTATCTTCTTGTAATGCTACTCTAGACTTTTATGCTAAGACCATGACTTTAGCTCCGCTAGGTGTACCAAGGATAGATTGGTAGGGTGCATTTCATTTAGGTCCCAAGAGAGTTATATCCTTTTTGTATGCTCGTCATTTGGTTGAGCGAGTATGTTTGTCATATTTATCCCATATTCATGATACTAATGTTTCTTCACTTTCGTCCTTAGATTTTGTTCATAATGTTTGTTAGTTCATGGATGTTTTTTCCAAGGATTTTCATGGTATGCCTCTGGTTTGTGATATTGACTTTGATTTTTATGTTGACCCAGGAACCAAGCCCATCTCTATTCCTCCTTATAAGATGGCCCAAACAGAGATGAAGAAATTAAAGGATCAGTTGTAGGAGTTTGTTGGACAAGGGATTCATACGGCCTACTACATTACCTTAGGGTGCGCCTGTCTTGTTTATGAAGAAAATGAGTAAGTGCATGCGTATGTGTATTAATCATCGGTAGTTGAACAAGGTGACAATTAAGAATAAATATCCTTTATTATATTGATTGTTTGTTCGATAAACTTTAGGGTGCTCTTTTAAAGATTAATTTGAGGTCAAGGTATAACCAGCTCAGGATTAGAGCTTTGGATATCCTAAATACAGATTTTCAGACTCCATGCGGTCATTATGAGTTCTTGGTCATGTCCTTTGGGTTGAATAATGCCCCAGCTACATTCATAGAGTTAATGAATTAGTTTTTTTGACTATATCTCGACTTGTTTGGCATTGTGTTTACAAATGATATCTTGATTTACTCCAAGAGTGAGTCCAGTTATGAGGAGCATTTGTGGATTGTACTTCAAAGTTTGAGGGATGAGAAGTTGTGTGCTAAGTTCTTCAATTGCGAGTTTTGGTTAGAGTATATTTGTCTTTTGGGTCATGTAGTGACCAAGGATAGTATCATGGTTGATCCAGCCAATATTGCAGCGGTTTGTGATTGAGCTAGGCTTATTTCTTCTATTGAGATTTAAAGTTTTGTTGGTTTGGTGAGCTACTATCGGTGCTTTGTTGAGATTTTTTCAGTTATTGCATCTCGTTTGACTAAGTTGACTCAAAAGAAGATCTTTTTCCAGTGAAAGCTCAAGGATTTGACATTTGCTCTTCTCTTTACATTTCCTAAGGAGGGTTTGGGTTTTACCGTCTTTTATGATGCTTCTAGTTTTATGTCAGGTATTGTGTTGAAGCAAGAGGGTAAGGTGATTGTGTATGCCTCTCGGTAGTTGAAGCCTCATGAAAAGAATTATCCTACCCATGATTTGGAGCTGTGCGCAGTTGTTTTTGCTTTGAAATTGTGGAGTCACTACTCGTATGGAGTCCATTCAGATATCTTCTCGGATCATCATAGCCTTCATATTTCTTTACCTAATATGATCTTAAAATGAGGCAACGTCGTTGGCTTGAGTTTCTTAAGGTCTATGAACTTACTATTCTCTATCATCAAAGCAAAGCTAATGTGGTTGTGGACGCCTTAAGTTGGAAGTGGACTAGTATGGGTAGCTCGGTGAATATTTTGACCCAAGAGAGGCCTTTGGCCTTAAAGGTTTAGTTTTTGGCTAACCAAATGGTTAGGCATGATATTTCAACACCAGGGTATGGTTTTGCATTCATGGATGACAAATGTTCTTTAATGGTGCTGATTCGGGCACATCAGATTGACAATGTTGGATTAAGAGTGATTTGGGACAAGGTGTTGAGTGGTGAGGCTAAGGAGGCCTCGCTTGATTTTGATGGTATTTTGAGGATTGGAGGCCGAGTCTGTGTATCGAGAGTCGGTAGTTTTGTGAGATTGATATTGGAAGAGGCTCAGTGATCTAGGTATTCCTTTCATCCAAGAGTGACCAAAAAGTATCATGATTTGAGACAGCACTATTAGTGGGGTGGTGTGAGGAAGAAAATAACAGATTTTGTAGCTTGTTGCGTATGTTGATAGCAAGTAAAGGCCAAGCATTTAGTGAACATTAGTTTGTTTTAAAGGTTACCTATTCCTGAGTAGAAATGTGGATCACTAATGTCACGACCCGATTTATGAGTCACTGTGGAACCTACCAATTCCTACCAGTCGGTTAGCCAATACCATAACTCGGAGCTAACACAATGTGTTAATTAGGTAAGAAAGGCCTAACATAGGCTAAATCAAAGGACATCGATTGTGAACTTAATGGTTCTAGATAGAATAAAAAGCCAAATGAGATAGCAATCCCAAAGCCTGGTAGAGCTATTAAAAGAGCAACTAATAGTATCAATACAATTCCAAGTCCAGAATAGTTAATACATCTGTCTCAAATGCTAAACACTGAATACAAGCGATGGAAGGAAATCGGATTACTCAAAGTCCAAGAGCTCACCTTATCTCTAAAACTCAATCACTGAACAAACCACAATCAATGACAATAGCTAATACTTAAATTTGCACCAAAAAGGTAAAGAAGTATAGTATGAGTAACAAAAAAATAGGTACTTAGTAGGCATCGTCGGCCGAATAAGCAATATCATGATATAAGAATGATAAAGTGCAAGATAATCACAACTAAGTCAAGGTACAGAGTCGAACCTGAATCATCTCCTTAATCACTGTATATAATTAGTAAGTAAGTCAAAATAATAGTGTAACATAAGGCATCAACACTTGCCAATGTTAAAGTACATAACAAGTATGAAATACCATGAACACTATATATCGTAAGGCATCAATGATGCCTATATCGCCATATATAACAAGTATTAAATACAAAAATAATAGTATAACATAATACATCAACACATGCACATACCGTCGTGCATAAGAGATAAATGATTCAGAATCGTAAAGCAATACAAGTGCAATCACAAGCAACAAAAGTGCAATCACAAGAAACATAAGTAAAAAGTTGGTGCCAATACACCAACTAGTGCATAAATTAAAGAACCCATCACGGCATCCCATACCGTTGGAGATCACATCCAAGAAAGCATAAAAGAGTCAAATCATCAATATATATATATATATATATCCAACCTCCTTATTACCCATAACTTTCCATAAATCCCGGTAAATAGCCATTTGCCAACATTCATAATCATTACCAATAATCATAATTGAATAACATATACCAACATACTCATAACTGTAACCATAACATACCGGCACTTATCTCATTAATACACTCTATTCACATATTATTAGCTAGCCAGTGCTCATTACTAAACCAATTACTCACTAGTTGTCATATAACCTCTAATTTTTTTCCCTTCACTATTCATCACTTAGTCATTATTCATAAATCAACGTCTAACCATTATTTACTAACTCACCAATATCAAGCATCTAGCCAAGATTCACCACTAGACCGTATTATCCAATAACCAATATTAATTTCTAGAAAACATAAACCCACTACTTACCATGTAACAAAAGGCCACTAATCACTATTTATACACTAATTCATCCCTCAACAAACATCTCTTATTCACTAGAATCATTAATCCTCAAATACTCTTTAAATAATTAAATAACCTCATATCATCAATTGAAACTAATTATAGCCATCTTTAAACCCATCATTACTAACCACCATAATAAAATAATTATCCTTATTAATAGCCATTAATGTCACTAGTCCTCTTTATCACTAAGGTTCACAAATCAACTAGCCACTATTAGACACTTAAGTAATATCCATCACTAGGCATCTATCCACCTTAAATTAACAACTATAACACTTCATATACCTTAAGTCATTAGAAGACTATAACCGATGTCACTAATATAAACATTAAAGCCAAATACATAAGAACTCAAATAAATATATAATTTCTATACATAGGGCTATCCGTACTCAATCGATAGGTAAACACATAGGCACATCAATAATCATATCCTCTGCCCTTATCAGGCATCATTATATCACCGTTATATCCTTCAGATATGAATCGAGTATTAATATAATATTAATATCCTTCAGACTCGAATCTGGTATCAATATCATAATCATATCCTTCAGACTCAAAGAGGGTATCAATATCATAATCACATCCTTTGAACTCAAACCTGGTATTAATATCATAATTATTTTGTCCTCTTCCCTTGTCGAGCATCAATATATCATCATAATATCATCTGGACGCACCGGGTATCATTATATCATTATCATATTCTCTGACCTTGTTGGGTATCATCATATAATCATAATATCCTCCGGCCTTGCTGGGCATCATAATTACATTAATAAATAAATAAATAAGAACAAGCCCCACAAGGGCTAAAGTAAATGACAAACTCCACGAGAGACAAAGTAAAGTACATGCCCCGTGAGAGCTAAAGTAAATTACAAGCCCAATGAGGGATAAAATAAAAGAAAAGTAAGGAGAACCATAGCTTTATATCTCATCATTCATCGTCAAGGGAAATTTATCCATAAATATATGAAAATATATAGCATGAATACTATAAAGCATTAATGGGTTCAACATGGTTAGTAGCATAGCTTCTCATGTATTTAATAAATATATTTTTTAGAACCCCTGAAATCAGGACTCATAATAATAGCAACAAGAAGGCTTTCTAGCATAACCACTATTTTAGCTACTGTACAAAAACATAACATGAGTCCAAACATAATCTATATGACATTCTTGTATATAGTGAATAAGCGTGACTACAAGCTCCATTTACATCATCATTTCTAATATCAAAATAAGGAAGATTTCCCATGTGATTTATTAGCATAATTATTAAGCATGATAACAACTTGGGTAATAGTATAGTGAACAACCCAAATACTAGCCTAAACAATGTCTTAATTAAATGTATAATCCATGACTTATCTTTACATAATCCATAATTTAGGCATTTAGACCTTGGCCATAACTATAAGCAATATCATGAACAATAACCCATTAGTAGTATATACATTGGCCTAATATTATACTAAAGATAATTCATCATTAGTGTGAACAATGGCTAAAGTGTTCCATAATCTATAGTTTATTCATAACATGGTCGATAACATCATGTATGGCTTAGGCCATATTATAGCCAAGGGCTCATTTAATAGCACGTTCATTATCACAAATATTAGATAATCGTGATAAAATAATTAAGAGCTTGACACAAGATCTTAGCTAACAAGGCACACAATGGCATAATCACTTGGGCATTATTATCATTTCCATTTCATATGACCAACCTGTACTAAGAATTATCAAGATTGGCTCAAAGGGGTACTCTCTATTCAAGTGCTAATCATAAGGGCTCAATGGAACATGTCCTCAGTCTTGCCTTATGGTGGGTCAACAAGCCCAAATCTAAATCTCCAAAATGCATTCTTAGTCAATTTCTACTCGGGACTAGGCTAAGGTATCTTAACCAACTCTTATATGCATAGCAAGCTGTAATAACCCTTTTGGTTATTTCGCATGATTCCACTTATTTTCCCTATTAGAGTTTTTCCCCAGCTGCCCCAAGTAATTTATGACTTACTAGAACTGATATTTCAGTTACCGGATAGTTTTTTTTTGTTAGAACCATTTTTTGGTTTGTAAGTCTTCGCTGGTTCTGAGTCTCCATCAATAAAAAACTTTAGTAGAATAATGTCGAATGTGAATTTTGACTACTAGCAGCTTTGGAATATCGATTTTTTATTCGGTAGACCTTTGGTTCGGATCCCGCTACACCTAAACATATTTTGAATTATTGGTCAAAAGTTGATACATTAAAAGTTTGGGTGTCAAGCCGACACCTCAGTTGAAAATTCCAACTTTTCTAACACATTTAGAAGGTCAAAATTAGTATGGTTATATATTTTGTTTGCACATTTTGGACTCCAAATTCATCCTGAGGCATTGACTAAAACTTAGAATCAAATTCAAAGTTTCAACAGTCATCTAGTAAAGTAACGTGCCATGATCGTAGAGGAATTATCATGATCTTGATGTTACGATTACGATTAGCATAGGTGCGCAATCGCGCTATTCGAGGGCATGGGAAGAGATTGTTTAAATACTTTTTTTGGTAGAGAATTATTCATTTTTTCTATGCCTTGAGTTCCATAAACCCTAATAGAGAGTGTAAACCTTAATGTGAGTCTTGGGTTTCGGTTGGAGGCATAATAACTTGTATAATCGTGTTAAACATCGAATCTAAGGTATGAATCCTATTTTTAGTGTTGAATTATTGATTATTGATCCAAAACCCCTAATGGCTTGGGGATTGATTTTTGCCCAAATATGATTGATTTGCACCAATTACTTGAGGGTTATAACTCCCTAATGGCATTTTAACAATAGGTTGGTCTCAAACACTTATTTTCCACATGTAGGATGCACTTGGGGGTTTTTGGTGCCATTTTGTACCCGTAGCACAAAGGTGTAATATAGATACTAATATTCTCATAATAATGCATATATTGTATTTTTGATAGCTTGTCTCCTTGAAGAAGCTTTGAGAAAAGGGAAGGCAATGATTTTTAGTTTGTGAACTATATTTAGATTTAAGGTAAGTTAGGGTTGTATTAGATTAAACTTTATTGTAGTATAATAGTGATATCATGATAATATTAGGTAGGGTCTTAGATATTGAAATGGTAGATAGTAATGTTTGGGATTAGATGAATCACTTAGGTTTTTAAGGCATAAAGTGTTATATGTGACTCATAGTATAGAACATTGGTTTGTTGGACTTGTTATCTCATGAATAGCAGAAGAATTCTCTAGTTTCTATAGTTAGACGGGAGTGTCCTAGTTCACACCCATCTTAAGAGTAATTGACCTAGATATGCATAGTTGTGAAATCTGCCTTAGATGCTTTGGATGATTTAAGAGTAATACTTGAGGAAGAATTGTCCTATAGAACTAGTGTGGATTGATAAACCTTTGGGACATGATTTAAATAACTTAGTCTAATTCCAGGTGGAAGTTAGATTAAAGAAGATAATCTGGATACTATAAGTAGAACTTGACCTGCCTTAAGCTTGAATTATGTAACTTTATTAGTGACCTAGATATTTGTTGAATGCCTAGAATATGCTTTTGGTAATATGATGGCTAAATACGGTAAATGGTTTATTCATGATGTTGATTTTGGAAATAAAGTGCATACCTGATTTATTATCTTATTGTCATTACTTGGATAACATTGAAAGTCTTATGAATTGAACCTATGGTTATGCTATCATTTAACCTATTGGCAAGTTTAATATGTGAGCATTGGATTATGTCAATACTCATAGTACGCTCAAGCCTAGTGACTTAACTTATGTTTGTGTCGAAGAATCTCTTTTGTGTTAGTATTGTTAATAAGGAGATTCTAGAAAGTATAACCATAGATTGTAATTGACCGTGCTAATAATCATGTCAAGCCCGATAATGTATTCAGTGTTCATACCATATGGATATGCATGTTTATGAATTTACTATTATAATAAATTGATAATGAATGGTAAGGTACCATGATATGTCTCTCCTTGCTTCTCTTAAACTCTATTGTTTGTGGGGCTTGTACTTGTTAATGATTTGGCCACACACATACCACACACACACATATATATTAATGCCATGATGAACATATTGATGATATTATGATGCTCAGTAAGTTCAAAGGATATATTGATAATGTTATAATGCCTGGTATATCTTGAGGATATATTGATGTTATAATGATGAGCAGTATGTCCGGGGGATATATTAATGATCTTATGATTCTTGATTTATCTGGAGGTTATATTGATGATATGATGATACCCGGTAAGTCTAAGTATATACTTATGTTATGATGATACCTGGAAAATCCAAAGAATATATCGATAATATAAAGATGCCCGATACATCCAGAGGATATATTGATGTTATGATAAAGCCTAGTAATTCCGGAGGATATATTAATGATATGATGATGTCAGGTACATTCAGAGGATTTATTGCTGATGTTATAATGACCGAAAAGTCTGGAGGATATATTAATCATATTATGATGCTCAGTATATTTAGAGGACATATTGATGATATGATAATGTCCGGTAAGTTTGAAGAATATATATTGACGTTAAGTATGGTAAACAAGTGTATATATATTTATGTGTGATTATGCCTTTATATGATTACATCCGTATGTGCTTTGAAGATATGATTAATTTTGGGATGTCAGTTATAATTATTCAATACTAATCACTTATTTAGTGGTATAGTTCTCGCTAGTGTTGAATGGTGAGTAGAAGTAGAATATGCTGAATAAAGAGTTAAGGCTAATTGGTAAGTTAAATCTTGTGTAGAAATAAAAATTCACCTCATGGGTATATTAATCTTGAATAAAGGGATTAACTAATGAATAGGTCTTAGTTAAATGAGTTGTGTGTTATCTAGTTGACTACTAAATGACTATTTTTCTTGATAATTACAAATTTAGAAGACTAGATAATAAACCTTTTTAGTTGAAATATGATAACTAGGAATTATGTTAGTTATGTGGTTAGTGGTGATAATAGGTTGACATTAGTGATGATTAGTGATACTAATACCTAAGGTATAATGTTGTTTGGTTATCAAATGAGCTTTTGTAGATTTATGATGCTATCTATTAAGAAGCGTTGGTTGATAGATAGATATGTGCATTTGATGATATGTAACATTTTTCTAATATGATGTCTAATGGGCCTACGATAACTAGAAATAAGCTTTAGTATAATGGAATCTGTGGATTAGTAGTGTATCTTAACTAAATGTGGATGTTGGCTATTTAGTGAATAATAGTTAGTGCTATCTCGAGAATGAGGATTTGGTAAAGAATTAGTTAGGCTATGCTTTGAAATCCTTTGACGACTAGTGAATTAGTAGTCCAGTAATAATATGTTTTGGTTAGTTAATAATGAGTAGATAGAGTATATTAATATCATAGATATCTAAATGGCTATAGGACTATGGTTATGATTACCTTGGTATATGTTATTTCAATTGTAGTAATTGATAATATTATGAATCTTAGTGATTGATCGTTCATAGAAATTGTGGAGGCTGTGGAAATTAAGGAGTTGGTTATATGCTTATATACTTTGATGATTTGATCCTTTAATACACTCTCTGATGGTATTGGACGTCATGATGAGTTCATTACTTTATGTTCTTTAGGGTGTACTCCCTGGTGGTAAGGGATGTCGTGGTGAGTTCTTTTACTTTGTGCTCTAATAGATGTATATGAGTAGAACGTGGTACGTGGTTGTAATTATATTAGTGTCACTTTAAGCTTTCGAATCGATTACTCATTTTAAATGACAGTATTGGTATATATTGATATAAGATATTGTATTATTGTTCTAGTTAATTAGTTATGTTGTACAGTGATGATGAAGATGATTCAGGCTTAATTTTGTACCTTGACTTATAGATATTGTCTTGCTTTATATCATTTTTATATCATAATTTAGCTCAGTCGGCCGATGATGCCTACTGAGTACTCATTGTTTTGGTACTCATACTACACTTCTGTAACTTTTTGGTGCATATCAGAGTACTAGTTGCCACCGCCAAGTTGATATCGTGCAGTGTTCATATTTCGATGATAGGGTGAGCTCTTGATGTTTTGAGTTGACCATTTCCCTATAATCTTAATTCAGTCTTTTGTATTTAAGATGAATGTATACATTATTTATACATTTATGGTGTAGTTCTGATTGTCATACTTAGATGCTCTTGTACTGATATTACAAGGTTGTGGGATTAGTATCCGTATTTGATTGTGTTTTGTGGAACATTACTGATAACGATTGTGTTAATATATTTAGGCGCTTGTCGGATGTTTCTATTAAAGTAACCCATTGTCTTAACTTTGGGTTACGGTGCCAGTTTACCTGCTGGTGGGTTTAGTAGGTGACATCATGACTCGTGAATCGGGTTTTGACAAATTGGTATCCGACCTTAGGTTTCTCCTGTATTATTGGTACAAGAGAAAGTTAAACTTTCTAATAGTCCTACAGATCTATACTTTGATTCTTTCACTCATATCATTCTAACAGTCTGAGTTGGTTTGAAGGACGTTTTCTTGTCTTAACTCTTTCTTGAGACTGAGCCTAAGTGTCCTACTCCTATTTGAGGATAGCCTCATGATGTGGTCCCAGTTAAGGACAAGTATGGGCTGCCTCCCACAAACCCTATTCCTATACCAGAGCTAGAGATTCCTCCATGATTTATTCCGTCTTCTTTGATTAGTGAAGCATGGGTTTAAGTGTTGGGTATTATTGATAGTATGCAGACTACTGGGGCAGGAGTGCAGCCTGTAGCTTCAGATCCTAGAGGTAAGGTTCCTCCTTTTCCAGGAGTTGTTCAACTGACAACCACTCAGCCAACTTCTAATACCCCATACTTTTTCTAGATTAGTTTAACTTCTAGAATGTCAAAGGTCAACTTCAAAAATGAATAACTCTTGATACATGTAGAATTTTCAAGATTTGGACTAGAATGAAAATCGATCCTTCATATATGTAGATGTTCACAAAGCCTCAAATCCTATGTAAATTTAGTATGTTAATCAATTATGTAGTGTGGGAATCTATTTTAGCATGAATTTAGGTAATAGAGGTCCCCAAACTCAAGGACAAGTTGAAAGCTTTCCTATCGTTTAAGTTTTAGTAAGCGTAGAAACTTAGGTCAACTTCAATCAACCATAACTCCTTGTATATATCGAATTAGAGGACCTACTTTATGTCAAATGAAGTATCTTTGAATTATCTTTCCAAAGATACAAATTTAGCCCATATCTAATATCGAAGAAAAGAGTTATGCCCATTTTACTCCAGCATGTAAGCTTGGAAAACTGCTGATGACATTTTGTGATAAGTTATCACAAGTGTGAAAACTTATCACAAATGTCGTCAGCCTTTGGCAGAAATCCACGCCCAGCCTTTGGCACAAATGTCTTCAGCCTTAGATTTTTAGCAGTTGGGAAGCAGTTTAGTAAGGGTATTTTGGTCTTTTTGCTTAACTTTCCACGACTTAAAACCCTCAAGGGACATAGCTTTGTCCTATTTTTCTTCAGTTAAACATCTCAAAAATTATCTCATACACTCTCAACCATAAGATTAGGGTTTCCTCTCAAGATCATCTCCTCAAGAACAAGAACATTCTATCCCAAAAGGGTTAAACCCTAGTCAAGAAAATATCAAGAGCAAGCGTAAGGATTTCTTCAAGAACCTTCAAGAAACATTAGATCTCTTTCAAGATTCAATCGCTAAGGTATTCATAGGGTTCATCCACGGATTCCTTTCATCCACGGAGTTCAAGAACCCTCTTTTAAACTATAAATCATGAAGTTATGTTGTGGGTTGATTATGTTTGTGTGATTAATTGTTATGCAACTCCAAAGTTTGAATCTTTATGTGATTTTATGAAATTAGGATGACATGCAAATTGAAATATATTAATTTTTTGTGTTTTAAATCATTAATGTGATGAATATACCTATGCCACAAGGTGTGAATGCAAGGTGTTTGATTAAATATATAAGAGACTAGAAATCATGTATTATAGCTAAATAGAACTTAAATGACAAGTCCATGCTCTATTCCTTATGACTCTACATGAATTCCATACTAATTGATATGTATTTTTGTTGTGATATGGAATGCTCATGAAATTGAAGATATGCATGTGTTGATTCTTGGGTTCCTTCCACCCAAGAAGTTCAAGAACCCTTTATAAAATTCTTATGTTTACATTTTCATGAGATTTTATTATACATGTGAATTGAGGATGAAGTTCATGTTGATATTGAGTTTTAATTCGTGTCTTGATTGTAAAGATGCAAACTTTGACCCTAGTATATATTGATTATGAGATATTCATGACAAAGCCTCTTCAAGAAGCATGTTAAATTATGTAATCATGTTAATTAGGGGTAATGGTGATACTTCCTTGATGATGTTTCAAATGATAGACTACTGTTATGATGTTGATATGATAGATTATTGTTGTGATGTGGATGTTGGTTATATAATCAAGAAGTCATGTTTGTCAGTTTCCTGCGATCGAGTCTTGGGGATACTTGTACCCGAAAAAAATATAGTTGTGTGCCTAGAGCCGAGTCAGTTCAAGAGAATCTCATTCGTACTATGATCAGTAGAACTCAATCAGTTATATAATTCAGAATTCTCAGATAGTTATACAACTTAAGAAATCTCAGTAATCTAAGTATCATTATCATTCCAGCTTTAGTTCAGTACACAACTCAGATCTCAGTAGCATTCAAAAAATCAAATAAGAACTTAGTATCATTCAGTCAGATAATAGATTCAGTAGTATTCCATCAGATAATGGAACCAAATGAACTCAGTCAGCTCAGTCAAGTAAGAAACTCAGTAACAACTCCAATTTAGTTCAAGTACAAGTTCTATGAATCAGTTCAGAGTCTTACAGTTGGGAGTAGGAGCTAGAACCTATCAAGTGAAGGGATTGAAGCTCCCCATCAGAGAGGTAGAGTCATTAGGACTAATTCTAGAACTCTAGAACTGTGTAGCCAATACAGGATGATGATTCACCCATAAAAAAAAGGCTTGTCATCTGTCAGAGAGGCTTGACTATTATACTGCCTTAGGCTTGACTTCCTGTGAGGGTCACTCGTCAGATAGGCTTGAACATAGAGGTCATTACCAGTGGCATGGTATTGACACCCTTCCAGCTGGGGTTATAGGTTGGACCTCACTAGTTCAGACTTAGGGCATGTCGGTTAAGTGAGATCTCCCACAGTTACAGTTTTAGTATCAGTCTTCAGAGTAGAACTCAGAAATTAGGACTATTAAATACAGTGATCAATCTCAGTAAAGAACTCAGATAGTTCCACATATTCATAGACCACCCGCTAGATAGGCTTGGTCTAACATAAAGTTATTTAGTATCAGTGCTTATAGAGGTCACCCATTAGATAGGCTTGATCTTAGTGTCAGATTCAGTTGAGTATTCTCAATATCAGTTCCAGATATCACCTGTTAATTAGGCCTGATCTTAAGCTTAGTGACTCTTAAGCACTATTAGAAGATTTAGACTGTGAGATACAGTCGCTCAGTTTCAGTTACTTATGCATGTATGTATTCTCACATTCATATAAGTCCACATTGTTCATGCATATAAACCCCTTTGTATTTAGCCTACCTCATTTGTATACTCAGTACATTCAGACGTACTGACGCATTTGTTCTATGGTGCGTTCTGTTATGTAACACCATAGGTTCAGAGGCACGGGTTCCAAAGCAATAGTAGCATTGCAGATTTTAGAAGTCAGAGTTAGCAGTGAGCCCTCATTCTCTGAGGACATGATTACTACTTTATTACTTCAGTATTTTAGTTTGGCTTTTAGTAGTCGGGAGTTAGTTGGAGAAATGTTCCTTTGACTCCCTACTTTAGACAATTAGAGGCTTTTATACTAGATTCAGACTTTAGTATTTCGGTTTTGTTTTGGTATTATGATACCACTTTATTCAGACATTGTTATTATTTAGTTTATGTTCAGTATTGAACCTTATGTGGCATTTCAGTTCATGTTTCCACATTTATATTCATATATTATGCAATGTATAGGTATAAATATCAGTCATGGGTTAGCTTGTGTCCCTCGGGGTTATGAGCACCGTGTAGCATTCTGGTTTAGAAAATTAGGTTGTTACAAACTTGGTATCAGAGCCTAAGGTTTAATAGTATCCTAGGAAGTCTGAAAGCTGCATCTAGTAGAGTCTTATACATGGGTGTGTTGCACGACATCTTTATGTACAGGAGGCTATAAGATGTTTTAGGAATAGTTTTCCTTCTTTTGTGTCTCAGATCGTGCAATAGAAAGGTTCTCTAAGAAACTTATGTGGATTCTCATCATGTTCTATTCATGTTAGCTTTACCTTACTCTTAAGGTAGCAGAAGTAGTGAAGCCCAAAGTCCAACAGATAGAGCTTTCTCTGGCAGTCCCTACAAATAGTTTCGGGATAGTATTAGCAGTGAGCTTTATACTTTTAGGTGCAGTCTTTCAGGATAAGTTATTATTTATGTACATTATTGTACCGCAAACCCTAGAGTAGAATAATTGTAGTTCAGTTTAGAGTTTAGTAAAGTGTTCCAAGACTTATGATGATGAATTGAGGCTAAGGTGAAAGTTTTAGTTGAAAGAATGCAAAAGCAGTGCTTTAGTTAATCTTAAGTTCTCAGCATGAGTTAGTCAGTAAAGCCAACAGTTCAGTTGCGCAGTTAGACAATCAGATTCATATAGTTTGTTTTCACATCTTTCTATCTAGTCATTCTATCAGAAATCTCAGTAAGGTAACTATTCTAAGACAGAGTACCTTAGTAGTTGCGAGTATAACTCAGTTAATACATCATGCATTATCTTCAGCTCTCAGATGTTTAGATATGATCCAATTCATAGATGCCTTGTGCACCGTCTCAGTAGTGCTTAAGTATTCCAGTGATGTAAGTGTTTTCTAAGGGACATAGTGTCCCAAGGCGGAGATGCTGTATAACTCTTCGATGTTATCAATTTTGTAAACCCATTCAGTATTATGCATATATTCCTATTATGAGTTAGCATCGGTTATCATTGCACATTCAGTCATGCTTTCAAGAGTAAGTTCAGTCAGACCTCCATGCATTAGATATGCATGTTCAGTAGAGAAAGTTCAGCTTTTCAGTGTATTCAGTCATACATTCATGAGAACAACTTAGTCAAGTATCCAAGCATCAGATAAGCATATTCGTCATGAGGATTCGGCTTATCAATAGTCTCATCCGGGTATTCTATGCATCAGCTATGTATGCATACTCTAGTGGAAAATTTAGTGTATCCGTAACTTCTATCATATAGTCATGTTTTAGATATTCATGTCCCTTAAGTAATTTTATTTGATCAGTACTCTTAACTTATCAATCGACATTCGAGGATGAATGATTCCAAGGGGGAGAATGTAACACCCCACATTTTGAACAAGAATGAAAATTCGTTATTCATATGCGTAGGTGTTCCAAAATCCTTGAATCCTATGTAAATTTAGTGTGTTAATCAATTATGTAGTGTGGGAATCTATTTGAGCATGAATTTAGATCATAGAGGTCCCCTAACTCAAGGACAAGTTGAAAGCTTTCCTATCATTCAAGTTTTAGTGAGCGTCAAAACTTATAAATTCAATCGGCTATAAATCCTTATATATATCGAATTAGAGGAGCTAAAATATATCAAATGAAATATCTTAGAATTAGCTTTCCAACGATACCAATTTCTCCCAAATCTAATAACGGAGCAAAGAGTTATGCCCATTTTACTCTAGCATGTCATCCTGGAAAATTGACTGACGATATTTTGTGATAACTTATCACAAGTGTGATGACTTATCATAAATGTCGTCAGCCTTTGGCAGGAATCCACCACCAGTGATGACATTTTGTGATAAGTTATCATAAGTGTGACGATTTATCACAAATGTCGTCAGCCTTGGGCAAATATCCATCAATTCCAACCCCCTGTGATGAAATTTGTGATGACTTATCACAAGTCTGACTGCTTATCACAAATGTCGTCAGCCTTAGATTTTCAGCAATTGGGAAGCGGTTTAGTAAGGGTATTTTGGTCTTTTTGGATGTAGCTTTCTCCTATTTTTCTTCAGTTAAACATCTCAAAAATTATCTCATACACTCTCAACCACAAGATTAGGGTTTCCTCTCAAGATCATCTCCTCAAGAATAAGAATATTCTCTCCCAAATGGTTTAAACCCTAGTCAAGAAAATATCAAGAGCAAGCATAAGGATTTCTTCAAGAACCTTCAAGAAACATTAGATCTCTTTCGAGATTCAATCGCTAAGGTATGCATAGGGTTCATCCACGGATTCCTTTCATCCACGGAGTTCAAGAACCCTCTTTTAAACTATAAATTATGAAGTTATGTTGTGGGTTGATTATGTTTGTGTGATTAATTGTTATGCAACTCCAAAGTTTGAATCTTTATGTGATTTTATGAAATTAGGATGACATGCAAATTGAAATATATTAATTTTTTGTGTTTTAAATCATTAATGTGATGAATATACCTATGCCACAAGGTGTGAATACAAGCTATTTGATTAAATAGCTAAGAGACTAGAAATCATGTATTATAGCTAAATAGAACTTAAATGACAAGTCCATGATCTATTCCTTATGACTCTACATGAATTCCATACTAATTGATATGTATTTTTGTTGTGATATGGAATGCTCATGAAATTGAAGATATGCATGTGTTGATTCTTGGGTTCCTTCCACCCAAGAAGTTCAAGAACCCTTTATAAAATTCTTATGTTTATGTTTTCATGAGATTTTATGATACATGTGAATTGAGGATGAAGTTCATGTTGATATTGAGTTTTAATTCGTGTCTTGATTGTAAAGATGCAAACTTTGACCCTAGTATATATTGATTATGAGATATTCATGACAAAGCCTCTTCAAGAAGCATGTTAAATTATGTAATCATGTTAATTAGGGGAAATGGTGATACTTTCTTGATAATGTTGCGAATGATAGACTACTGTTATGATGTTGATGTGATAGATTATCGTTGTGATATGGATGTTGGATATATATTCAAGAAGTCATGTTTGTCTGTCTCCTGCCATCGAGTCCTGGGGGGTACTTGTACCCAAAAAAAATATAGTTGTGTGCCTAGAGCCAAGTCATTTGAAGACAATCTCAGTTGTGCTATGATCAGTAGAACTTATTTAGTTACAGAAGTCAGAATTCTCAGATAGTTATAGAACTTAAGAAATCTCAATAATCTAAGTATCGTTATTATTCCTGCTTCAGTTCAATACTCACCTCAGATCTCTGTAGCATTCAAGAAATCAATTCAGAACTTTGTATCATTCAGTCAAATAATAGATTCAGTAGTATTACATCAAATAATAGAACCAAGTGAACTCAGTCAGCTCAGTCAAGTAAGAAATGCAGTAACAACTTCAGTTAAGTTCAAGTACAAGTTCTAAGAATCATTTCAGAGTCTTTTAGTTGGGAGTAGGAGCTAGTACCGAAGGAGTTCAGGGATGGCGGCTCCTCGTCAAAGTGGCAGAGTCGTTAGGAGCAATCCCTAAACTCCATAGCTGCATAGCCATCGCAGGATGTAGGATTCACCCATCAAAAAAAGGCTTGTCATCTGTCAGAGAGGCTTGTCATCCGTCAGAGAGGCTTGACTATTATACTTCCTTAGGCTTGACTTCCTACGAGGGTCACCCATCAGATAGGCTTGAATAGAGAGATCTTTACCTGTGGCACAGTATTGACACCCTTCCAGTTGGGGTTACAGGTTGGACCCCACTAATTTAGACTCGGGGCCTGCCGGTTATGTAAGAAATCCCACAATTACAGTTTCAGTATCAGTCTTTAGAGTAGAACTCAGAAATCAGGACTATCAAATACAGTCATCAATCTCAGTATGGAACTCAGATAGTTCCACAGATTCATAGACCACCCGCTAGATAGGCATAGTCTAATGTAAAGTTATTTAGTATCAGTACTTATAGAGGTCAACCATCAGATAGGCTTGATCTCAGTCTCAGATTCTGTTGAGTTTTGTCACTATCAGTTCTAAAGATCAACCGTTAGTTAGGCCCAATCTCAAGCTTAGTAACTCTTTATCATTATTAGAAGATTTAGACTGTTAGATACAGTCGCTCAATTTCAGTTACTTACGCATGTATGTATTCTTACGTTTATATTAGTCTGCATTGTTCATGCATATAAACCTCTTTGCATTTAGCCTACCTCACTCATATACTCAGTACATTCAGACGTACTAATGCATTTACTCTATGGTGCTTTCTATTATATTACACCATAGATTCATAGGCATGAGTTTTAGAGTATCAGTAGCATTGTAGATTTCAGCAGTCAGAGTTAGCAGTGAGTCTTGATTCTCTGAGGACATGATTACTACTTTATTACTTCAGTATTTCAGTTTTGCTTTCTGTAGTTGGGAGTTAGTTGGAGACATATTCTTTCCACTCCCTACTTCAGACAATTAGAGGCTTTCAGACTAGATTACACACTAGATTTAGAATTCAATATTTTAGTTTTGTTTTGGTATTGTCATACCACTTTATTCAGACTTTATTATTATTTAGATTATGTTCAGCATTGAACCTTATGGCCTTTTAGTTCTTGTTTCTGCATTTATATTCATATATTATGCAGTGTACAAGTACAAATATCAGTCATGAGTTAGCTTGTGGTCCCTTGGGGTCATAAGAACCATGTAGCATTCCGGTAAAGAAAATTAGGGCATTACATAGACCTACCAATGTGTAGATAATTGGCTCAACTTTTTAATGACACCAATTGTGCCTCAATCCAATACTCGATTAAGAAGTTATGGCATTTTTATTGAAAATAGTACAACACTACAATAAGCATCGCGCTGCGGTGAAGGACAGATTCTCGATTGTCTGACTTATAGTGGAGCAATGTGATTAGCTCGTGTCATGGTAAAGCTCCAATTCCTATTCATCCCATTTCAGTAGCTCATCACGATTAGCCCGTATCTTATTAAAAATTCTAAATTGGACCAACACTGTATCACACTGAAGTGCAAAATGACACTCGTCCTTTTTCCAGTGACGCAACGTGATTACACCGCATCGTGCCAAAGGACAAAATGGTGATCATCCTTTTTCCAGTAAGCCACCGCGATAGCGGCGTGTCGCAGTGGGAGGCAAAATTAGGATTTTTCTACTTTTGAGTAAAATTTTAAGAGGGAAATTTAGTCTTTTTCCAAGCCCCCAAATCGTGAATAATAATGGATTAAACCTATTCTAAGCCTATTATGATCAATTTTCATCAACTCTCTTAAAGAAACCCTAGAACATCAAATCTTAATCCCCAAGAAATCCAAATTCCACTATGTTTTTCCCAGATAGCTTAAAATTAAAGATTCCCAATTTAAGATCTTCAAGAAATCATCTTCAAGAGCACAAATAGGTATTCAGAATTCAAGTTTCTTCATCTAATCATCAATTAAGGTATGTGGGATTTTCAATAAGGATAATTCTTTCATTCTTGTTCCCAAAACTAGTTTTTAATTATAAAGTTACATGAATTTACATGAGTTTCAAATTAAGGTTCATACCCAACAATATTATTTGCAAGATTATGAGATTTCAACTGATTTAAATATTGAATTGTATGTCTACTATTGTATTTTCATGCGTATTGCAGTAATGTCTTGATTTAGAATTGAATTATCAATATTTTCATTATTTAGTATAAATTTTATAATGATTTGATACGTAATAGTTTCATGGGTTAGTTGCCCAAGTTTGAATGTTATTTTTTCAAGAAGATTATGCTTTAAACATCTCATGACTAGTTATTTTCAGATTCTTAATAAAGGTTTGATCTTTTGATCTCAGCTTAGACTAGGAATGCACTTTCTAGTTATAGTTATAGTTTAAATAAATAGATCTACAGTTAGTTTTCATTATAAACCATTTATACTAGTTTTAAAGTGGATTTCTAATAGAATGAGCATACAGATTAAAGAGAGTAGTATTTAGCACCGAGTTGGTATATTTACATGCCCTAGAACTATAAGCCAACATAGGTACAGATTATCAGATTATTCCCATTTCAATACGGATGACAGTTACAGATGTGATCACTTAGATTATGTTATACTCCTTGGCATGAGTATGACACTTCTCCCCAATGTTAGTTTTTCCCATAAAGGAACTAGACGTTGGACACTATGATAGCTCACATAGTGTATGTCGGTTAGAAAAACCTCCCTAATAGTAAAGACTTACAGAATAGTTTATAAAAGTATTTCCCAACAACTTACAAAAAAGAGTAAAGAACAATAAAAAAGCTTTTTGAAACTAAGTGTAAAGTCTAACAAATTTTATTCAGTTATTTTTTTATATGAGGCATTAGTTACAGATGTCAGCTTTCAGATTTCAGATATAAAAGTGAGTCCCTTCTACACTTAGACAACATGATTTAAAGATAGAATACAAGTAAAACTTTTAGAAACTAAATGTTATGACTCACTAGATCTATGGAACATATTTTGCTATTCAGGATTATGATTTTTAGTTTTCAGATATTTTAGCTTATGTGAGTCATCTACCTTTAGTATGAATTCTTATACAAATTTATAAATATTGATATACTGATTTACTTATGCATTCACCCCCATATACTCTGTACAATCCAGAAGTACTGATCCATATATATATCTATGTGCTACAGTGTCTCATAATGTAGGTTTAGGTGCTCAGTTTTAGCAGCGTGAGTCATTTCGAGCATCTCTATCTACATCCTGACAGTTAGTGAGTCCTCATAGTTAAGGAACTTAGTTATTCAATTTTTCAGCTTATTAGTATAGATGATTTAGTATTTGAAGATAGTTTGAGTCAGCTGGGGGTTTATCCCAGTGACTCTCTAGCATTAGTAGTAGAGGCTTGTCAGACTGCTAGATATGATTCATATTTTTAGTATTAGTTGATCAGACTCTTGATTTTAGTATTTTTCAGCTATTACATTCAGACAGTTTCTATGTAGCTCATACAGAATTCCGTTTCTATCTTGATTATACATCTATACTTTCCTATTATGAGTTTCAGATTTAGTAGATGGATTACAGGTTAGCTTAAGGATACTCATAGTCTTGAGCACCGTGTGATGTCAGGAGACCCATTTTTGGGTTGCTACAAACTTGGTATTACAGACTAAGGTTTATCAGAGTCCTAGGGAGTAGAAAATTTGCATTACTTAGAGTCTTGATCATGGATGTGAAGTGCTCCACATTTATGAGCAAGAGGCTATGAGATATTTTAGGAAAATCATCTCTTTCTTTCATGATCTATCATGCTTATAATAACTATATCTAATTTTAACTCATGCTCTTACGTGATAGTTGAATATACCTCTTTGTTAAGCTAAAGCTTCAGAAATGATAACCAGCCACCCCAACCTGCTAACCTTTTGAATGAGAATTATCTCATACTGAATTTTGGGCTTATTTTAGTCGTTAACCTAGGCTGTCAATGCTAATATTCAGGGCAACCATCAGGCAACTGTCCCACTTCAGTAGAATGTTGATTTAGCTGTAGCCAAAATTCATAACATTATTAGAATGATTCCGTTAGATAAGGTTAAAATAATCACCCAAATTTTGCATATTTCTGAAGAGGAGAGTGTAGAGTTAGCATCCTATAGATTGAAGGATATAGCATATGATTAGGTGGTCATACGGAGGAATGGTAGAGGTGAGAATGTATCTCCTATGAGTTGGCAGTTGTTTCAGGATGCATTTCTAGACAGGTTCTTTCTGCGTAAAATAAGAAAATCTAAGGTAGAAGATTTTGTAAACCTAAGAAGGGCTCGATGACAGTGAAGGAGTACTACCTTATGTTCAACTAGTCGTCTAAGTATTCCCCTAATACAATGGATGACCCTAGGGCGAGTATGAGTAAGTTTGTTATTGTAGTATCTCATTTGATAGTCAAGGAGTGTAGGACTACCATGCTTATTGAGGACATAAATCTTGCTTGGTTAATGATTCATGCCCAGTAGATTGAGGAAGAAAAGTTGAAGGGGAGAGAGAAGAGACATAAGAAGGCTAGAATTAGGCAGTTTGAGTATGGCGAAACTAGATTTAGAGGAGGAAATCATTTGCACTTTCAAAATCATTCATATATTCCAGTGCCATCTTTAGCTAGCTCTCCCTCTCCTAGAGCTAGGCAAAAGCAGTGAAGTAAGAATTCTATTTTTAGATCTCAGAATAGTATCAGTGGAAAGACTAGTTATCCTCTATGTGCTAAGTATGGTAAGAATTATCTTGGTGAGTATTTGTTGGGATAGAAAGGTTGTTATGGTTATGGTAAGTTAGGTCATGGAATCAAAGAGTATCCGCATAAAAAGTATAAAAATAGGGATGTTCGTCCCTAGACTCAGGCTACTAGCGTACCAGCCCCTCTAGGTTGCCAAGTCCCTTCCTAGGGTGCATTATCCAGTACCAGTGGCAGTCAGCGCCATAATTAGTTTTATGTTTTACTATCCCTTCAGGAGTAGAAGGATTAACTAGATGTTGTTACTAGTATGCTTTGTGTTTTCCTTCTTGATGTTAATGTGTTGTAAGACCTTGGGTCAAATATCTCTTATGTGACCCCACTAGCTATAGTAAATTTTTAAAAAGGCCCTGAAAAGATTCGTAATCCATTCTTAGTTTCTACCTAGTGGGTGAGTCAGTTGTTTCCAAACACATCTATAGAAAGTGTCCTATCACAGACCTTCATAAGATCATGTTAGCAGACTTAATATAGTTAGATATGGTTAAATTTGACCTTATTCTTGGTATGGATTGGCTCCATTCTTGTTATGCATCAATATATTATCGCACCCGAGTAGTGATGTTTTAGTTTCAATATGAGCTAGTCTATGAGTGGGAAGGTAATTCAGTGTCTCCCAAGAATCATTTCATTTCCTATCTTAATGCCAGAAAGTTGATCTCAAAAGGGTGTTTCTATCATTTAGTTTTGAGTCAAAGGCACTAAATCTGAGACTCCAACAGTTTAGTCAGTCCGTGTACTCAATAAGTTTTCTGATGTTTTTCCCAAAGATTTGGCAGGGGTACCTCCCGATAGGGAAATACTTAAATGTGTACGATTGGGAATGCAAGGCATACTTAAATGTCTGCCATAAGGTGAGCGACACACATCTTAAGATCTGCCATGGGTTGGACACCGTATACCTCACTTCCAAGTGCCAAAAAAGCCACTATATATGTCTATAACACGGGATTAAACTCCCATAACACCAAAATAAGTTTACTTTCTCTCAAAATCACCAAGAACATTCATTAGGGTTTCAACCTAAAAATTCAAATATCTCAAGATTCAACCATGAGTTTTCAATAATTCTTCAAGATTCGGAATCCCCATTCCCAGGGCTACAATAAACACTCATTATTTTCACGAATAGAGTCCCAAGGTCAAAAGTTCATTTAAAGCTTCAAGTTTAAGGTCTGTGAGGTATTTCAACAAGAACACCCTTTCGTTCTTGTGCCCAAATTGATTTTTCTTTTATGAATATACATGATTATACATGTTTTGATATGAAGTTGAAGCATGAATTTATACCCTATATGGTTTTACATGAGATTATGATACTCTCTATGTTTTATAAGTCAAATTGAATGAGAATGATGACATTTTTGTACATAAAGCTGAATTTTCTAGATTTTAATGTAAGTTATATATATATGTATGATGAAAAGCATGAATCTTGAGAAAATTTAATATGATTTTAATGTATGAGACCTTGAGTCCTGATTGGGATTGTACTTTGAAAAATTATGTTCTATAAGCACAATGAGATTTGAATCCCAAATCTAATTTTCTTTACCAAGATGTATGATTATAAAGCTGAAATTTTAAGTTTTAAATGATTATTTTTGTGCGTATGTCAGAAAGTATGAAACTTTGGAAGGTTTTATGGTGATAATGATGTATGGGTTTTTGGAACTCTATTTGAGATTATTATTTTGAGAAAATCATGTGTTATAAACACCTTGAGTTTAAATAATTTGAGATGATAAAGAATCTTTGACCTTTTGATCATAAAAAGGATTTTTTTTGAAACCGAGATGAGAAAAGAAATCCACTTTTATTTATTTATTATGAAAGGGGTAGCATGATGGCTCCCATTGTGAATTGTTGAAATAATTATTAGTCAATTTTTTTTTGGAAAGATCTGAGCTAAGTTCGGGAGTAGTATTTAGCACCGCGTGGGAGGTATAGAAGGATTGGTACTTCCCTAGAACTACGTGCCCCCGTAGGTTGTGAGCCTGAGGCTGATTTATATATAGTGATCACTAGTGAATAAAAGATTAAGGTCCTTGTCCGATGGCAAGGATATGACAGCTCTCCCCAATGTGGGTTGGATGTTGGACTCCATGTAGCTCATATGGTTTATGTCGGTTGTAAGAGACTCCCAATGTGTGTGTGTGTACCATTCTATCTAAGAGGAATATATTGTTTTGAAGAATTGGTTATGAGAAAGTTATTGTTTTTCGAAAGATTGAAATACTATATTCTAAAGAGAATTTTTATGAGATTTGATTGCTTTGATGATTTGGAATCGAGATGGAAGTGAATTGAGATTTATTATGATGACTCACATGTTTCACCCGATATATTTTACTCTCATATGATTATGTTGATTTTAATTTGAGCTAAGTGAGTCACTTATATTAGCATGAATAATTTCATAAACTGTGATGATATTAAGATATTATTTTATATATGCATAATTCCATGGTACTGACCCACACACACCCTGTGTGTTGGGCTATATTTTCTTGGAATGTAGGTACAAGGTATAGTGTAGATCTTCAGATCCAGTTAGTTTGCAGTATCCAGTCAGCATGTGATGAGTCCTTTTGATTCAAGGGCTTGAGTTACTTCTACAGTTAGAGAAGTGTTGTATTTTCTTTATTTTGTTGTATTGAGTTGGGTTAGTCGGGAGTCATGACCCAGCTACCTACAATCAGTACTAGTAGAGGCTTCATAGACAGTCAGTAGAATTTGATATATTCCATTTTAATTTTTGTTGTAAAGAAGAGTTGTAATCTTGTAAATTCAGTTTTGTATCTATCATATTTAGAAAAGAGTTATTTTTTGCAAATTTGTATAGATTTATACTTTTAATTCAGTTATTTATGAGTTATATCAGTAGAAGGGCTAGTTTGGGGTCACTTGTGACCTTAAGAACCGTGTGACATCTCGGGATCTAATTTTAGGGCGTTACAAATTCTGATGGAGCTAGCTGAGTTTAGTACTGAACTGAGTGATTGTATCTGACTGTCCTGAATTTGAAGAACTATCTAAGTTCTTTTAATAAGACTAAGACTGAGACTGTAGGAAGTAGTCATTTAACCAACATACCCATTTTCTGTATAGAGTTAGGGTCTAATCTGTAAACCCAATTGGAAGGGTGTCAATACCGCGCCACTAGTATGGATAAGCTATGAGTGTCCCTCATCTGGCATTGTCCCCAAAGGAGAACAATGGACCCTCAACTGGCAGTGTTAATCTACCTCATCAACCCTCAATCTGTCAGTGTTGATGTCTCAACCTATGCTAGCTACATAGTTCTGGAATGCAAGGATTGCTTCTAAGGGTCACATCCTCTACTATCAGCGTGTCCCCTTATCCTTTGGTTCACTCGGTACTAAATCCTACTCCTACCTGAATAGACATTGAACTAATTATACTAAAATAAACTGAATTGAGTTCACTGAATTCCTTAGACTGTCGGAATATTACTGAATTTTGTTAACTCACTGAGTTCATGAGATTATTGAGCTTTCCTTAGTCACTTAGCTGACTGAATTCTACTGAGTTCTGAAACTGACTAAGAATACTACTGATCATAGCATGACTAAGATTATCTTGAAACTAACATAGGCTCTAGGAACACAACTAAATTGTTGGGTACAGGTACCCCCAGTACTCGATAGCATGATACTGACAAGACATGACACTTCTTGGACACATAACCATAGCCAACAATTCATAGTACAAATATTGGGGATTTTCATGAAGTATTTGTATGTCATAAGCTTAAACATTAATAGGTATACATATAATCATGTCATAATTTTGTAAGTCTAATCTCATGAGCATTCCACCGAGCCATTACAATGCGTAATAATAATATGGAGGTTATTGTGAACATAAGGGTAAAGCATGGATTCATTAATGTGGTTGGAATTGAGTCATAAAGAATAATTCTTATTCTTTTAGGCATTTTAGCAAACACCTTGCATGCATAACTTAAGGCTTAGGGGTGAACATTAAAATAATACATCATGTCAACATTTTTCTCATCAAATACGAGAATTCCAACCACATGCTAACATAATTTCATTATATGTATTAAAGATTTCAACTTGGTAGTCATACAACAATATAAATATGGATATCATTCAATTCATAATATGGAATTCAAAATTTATATTTTTGAAGGGGTTTCTTGAGCTTCATGGGTGAAAGGAACCCATGAATCAACACATTACATATCTTAAATAGAAGTTTCTTGAAGATTAATGGTCAAATCTCTTTGATTAGAACTTTCAATTGAAAACCCTAGAATTGTTCTTGAGGGAATTTGAGAGAAGCAATGATATTTTAGTGAAAACCTAGCTAAATCTCATGTTATAGGCTTATACAGGGGTTGGGAAATTAACCTTTTTGCCCTTATAGATGCTGACATTTAAGGATTGAAAACTGGGCAACGACACGATTGGCGATATAGCGCGTCGATGGCATCAATGCGATACCCAATGCATCACACCATGATCGCACCAAGCCTCAATTATTTTTACTGATGCTGTAGGCAACGCGATTCACCAAGATCGATTGGTCCACTATTTTGGGACACCAAACGTGGTCTAAATGAGTTCTAAAAAATTTAAAACTTATCTGGGAAGACCTATCAACCTCTCTGATCATGAGTCAACAAAAATATGGACCATTAAGGGATGTTAAGGTCATAAAATGATATTTCCAACTTTTGAAGGCCAAAAATAAACTAAATCTAGGAACTTATCTGGAAGTTTCTAAGTCTGAGCCCCTTTGACAAGCTTAAAAGGATGAATTAAGCTTAGAAATTTTTTAGGGTCTTAGATATCAACATCATAGTCAGTCTAGTATGCCTGTTTATGCCGCACTTCTGATTACTGATGAGGTCAAGTTAGCTAATTTAATAATCCTATCTAGAGTGGTGGTTAGCCATTGAGTGGTTCATATTTTGGGTTTTCTAGACATGGTTTTCATTTTGGGTTAGTCGAATCTTTTTAATAAACTACAATGCTTGAGACTTGTTATAAGTGGGCCTCAACCATTTTTTTAGAGAGTGTCCTTAATGTTAGACAATTGTACCTACAGTGCAGAGTGTTCTATCGATTAGGGTTGTGCCACCCCAACTAGAGATGGTATGTAGAGTTATCGAAGTGGTACTTAGAGTGTGCATAGAGATCCTTAAGAAGGTAAGATAGGTGATCGATCAGATGCCTAGTCAGGTGGTGAGCAAGGTTATTTATATAATGTACCTAGTAGATCGGAGGCAGAGTCTTTGAATTCTACTATTACAGGTATGATCTCAATATGCCACTAGCCATTTTATTTGTTATTTGATTTGAGATCCATATATTCTTATGTATCTATTTATTATGCACCGCGATTAGAGTTGTCTTAGGATTCTTTATTTGTGCCACTATGTGTTTCTACTTCCGTGGGTGATTCTTTGGTAGTGGATTGGGTTTATAGATTATGTGTTATGACTATTTGAAAATTTGATACTCAGGATAATCTTATCGTTTTAGATTTATTAAATTTTGACGTGATTCTGGGCATGGACTGGTTATCACCTGTCATGCATTCTTAGATTGTTTTGACAAGATCGTTACCTTAGCCATGCCAAGCATACCCCTAATTATGTCGCAGGGACCTTTAATCCACATACTGACATGGATTATTTCTTATGTTTGGGCTAGGAGACATATTAAAGGGTTGTGAGTCTTATCTCTCTTATATTTATGATGTTAGTACGTAGAGTCCTTTAATTGACTCTACTCCTATACCTCATGAGTTTCTTGATATTTTGCCTATCTATCTACTTAGTTTCCCTCTTGAGTGTGATGTTGAGTTTATAATTAATTTTGAGCCAGGAACCCAACCTATTTCTATAGCACTTTATTGTATGGCTCCTGTCGAGCTTATGGAGCTAAATTCTCAGCTTTAGGATCTTTTGGGTAAGGTTTTTATTAGGACGAGTGTGTTACCTTGAGGTGCTCTATATTGTTTATGAATAAAAAAGATAGTTCCTTGCATTTGTGTAATGATTACAAAAAGTTGTATAAGGTGATATTGAATAATAGGTGTCCTATACCTTATATTGATGACTTGTGGTACCAGCCTTAGGGAGCACAGGTGTTCTCAATGATTGACTTGAAGTCTAGTTACCATCATTTATAGATTCAGGTTGAGGACATTCGAAATATAGCCTTCAAGAATCGTTATGGTCATTAAGAGTTCCTAGTGATGTTTTTCAAGTTAACCAATGACCTAACAATATGTATGGATTTGATGAACAGCGTGCTCAGACGTTTTTTGGAATCCTTCATGATTATGTTCATTGACATTATTCTTATGTATTAGAAGAGTAGGGAGAAACATATGCATCATTTGAGAATTATACTCTAAACTTTAAGAGATCATAGTTTTTTTTCTCAAGTTCTCACAGTGCAAGTTCTAGCGTGAGTCAGTGACACTCCTAGGACTTGTGGTGTCTAAGGATGGGTTTATATGGACCCTGCAAAGATTGAAGCTATTCATGATTGAACCACGCCTGCATCTCTATTTGAGGTTTATAGCTTCATTAGTTTTATTGGTTACTACAGGCAGTTCATTAAGGGTTTTACTACTATTGTATCCCCAATGACTATATTGACCTAGAACGAGGTTCCTTTCCAGTGGTCTGAGGAATGTGAGCTGAGATTTTGGAGGCTCAAGGGCTTTCTCAGCTCTTATACTGACTCTTTCTGTTGAGAGTGAGCAATTCACTATATATTGTGTTGCTTCTAATATTGATTTGGGTTGTGTTTTCATGCAGCAGGGTTGAGTTATTACTGGCGCATTAAGGTAACTAAAGGTGTGGTAGCGCAACTACCCCACTCATGATTTAGAGTTGGCGGCAATAGTTTTCGAGCTAATATTTTGAGGTATTATTTATATGGCATGCAATGTGAGATGTACACGGATTATATAGTCTTCAGCCTCTTATGAATTAGAGGGAGCTTAATTCTAGACAACATAATTGGATAGTGTTGCTAAAGGACTATGAAATCTCTTTTGTATTTTATTCGGGCAAGGAAAACATGGTACCGGACTACTTTCACTTGAGCGTTGTTGATTCTTACTTAGGGCATACCCATAGTGGTGTTTCTTTATTGTTTTTCTTTCTTTATTAGGTGATTCCCATAGTGTTCATGAATCTATGAGTGATGATGGAATAATTTTTGGGTCCTTTAACGTTCCTCTTGATGATGAGGAGCAACTCAATGATGCTGGATGTTCAAGTGTCATCCATATCCCACTACTCATTGAAATTGTATGTTTCATGTCCCAAGCCTCATCTTTCATATTCTTCAAATGAAGGGAATTTATGGAGGGCAAGTTTATGAGGACCCCAACTTGCATTTGAATAACTTCGTAGAAGTGTGTGCACCCTTTAATATTTCACACATAACCTAAGAGTCCTTCCGGTTACGCATCTTCTCTTTCACTCGAACAAGCGAGGCAGTGTTGTGGCTTCGCTCTCTTCTAGTTGGATCAATTAGTTCATGGATGAACTTACCGTGGCCTTACTTAACTTGTATTTACCACCATCCAAAATGCTACAATTGTGTTATGAAATCATTAAATTTAGACAATTGAATGGTTAACCATTGTACGAGGCATGCGAGACATTCAATAGAAAACTCATGCAATGGCCCAACCATGACGTCCAGGAGAAGATGCTTCTCCAAATCTTTAATCCGGCTCTTGATTTGTTCAACAAAACCGTGGTAGACAATGTAGTGGGGATTTCTCTTATGAAGTTGACTTGTTAGGCGGATACAACCTTGTTTGAGGAAGTCACTAAGAAAAATTAGGGGTGGCATATCCGTGATACCGAGTAACCAAAAGGCTACTACCTCCTTTATTAATAAAGAGAAAAAGAAGAGAGAGAAAGTGAGGGAGAAAAACATGGCAAAAATGATGATGCAATTGAATATTTTAACTAAGCATGTGATGGGTGCACCCACTAAAATGATGAATGTCGTGGCATCCAAGGCATGTGATGATGAAGAAGCCAAGAAGCTTGATGTGGAGATTAGGTATTTGGCTAACTATTTTAGGGATTCCCCCTCCACCTATCAAAGACAAGGTGGGAATCAAGGTTGCATGGATCATGATCATGATCGTGATTTGAGGGACAAAGACCGAGTGTATGATCATTTTGTTCCCCCTCATAACTGGCAAAGAACAAAGATGCAAATCCCACTGACCCTGACATAAAAAACTGAAGATATCTTGGCAAGAATTTTGATAAATGTGGAGGGAACAGATAAGATGGTTCATGAATTAAAAGGTGAATTTTCACAAATCAACCAAACAATTGTGTCCTTTGCTTCAATTAAACAATTGGAAACTCAAATAGGGCAAAGAACAAAGATGCAAATCCCACTGACCCTGACATAAAAAACTGAAGATATCTTGGCAAGAATTTTGATAAATGTGGAGGGAACAGATAAGATGGTTCATGAATTAAAAGGTGAATTTTCACAAATCAACCAAACAATTGTGTCCTTTGCTTCAATTAAACAATTGGAAACTCAAATAGGTCAAATCTCCACCCAACTCAATGCTAAACAAAAAAGTTCTTAGTGACACTATTGTGAACCCAAAAAATAATGCTCAATTGTTGGAAATAGTCACTAGTAGTGAAAAAACCCTTGGTGATAATTTGAAGGAAGTTGAATGAGAGAATGTGGGTGAAAAAGAGCCTGAGATTGAATAAATAAATGTGAAGAAAAAGCTTGCGGTTGAATTAAAAGAACAAACTCCAAACTCTCAAAGAGGGAGTGAGAAAGAACCGATTGTGATTGATGAAAAGGTGGATGAAGATAATGAGCCACGAAGTGATGAATTTTCCAATATCCAAATTCCCCCTCTGTTTCTGCAAAGGCTTAAGAAGAAAGAAGAGAGTGACAAGCTCAATAAATTCATGGCTAAGCTTAGAAACCTCTCTGTCAATATCCCGTATCTTGAGGTGATCCAAGAAAATTTGCGGTATGCTAAGCTTATGAAAAAATTAATGACGAAGAAGAAGCTCATTGAAGGTGATACCATTGAAGCCACCGATGGGTGTAGTGCTATCATGTATAGCGAAATAGCAGAAAAGAAAGAAGACCCCAAGCCATTTACAATTCCATGCACCATCGAGATACATATGTTTGAAAAAGATTTTTATGACCTTTGTGAAAGTATAAATCTCATTCCCTTTGTAATATATCGAAGGCTTGGATTGGGTAACCCTACTCCAATGTCGATAAGGCTTTTGATGGAGGACCGGCCTATCAAGAATTCGGTTGGTATTTTGTTCGACATATTAGTGAAAGGGGATAGATTCATCCTTCCGGCATATTTTGTGGTGCTCAATTATGAGATGGGTCAAGAGGTGCCTATTGTCCTTAGTAGACCTTTCCTTGCTACCGAAAGAGCCCTTGTCAATTTGGATCTTGGGAAATGAGGTTTAGAGGTCATGATGATGAGATGTCTTTCTGAGTATACACAATGAAGAAACAAACCATGAGGTTCAAGTGGTGTGGGTTATTAATGTTGAAGATGAGCAGGTGAGTGCTTTGTCCCTTGAGGATCCAACTTGAGAAAGATGAAGGACGTCATGAAATAAGGATAACTAAGGCTCTATGTGAGAGGCAACCCACAAATTCCACAAAATTGGATCATATCTATTATTTTTAATTTCGTAGTGTAGATTTTAATTTTGTCATTTGATTAATCCATGCATTTGTGTGATTAAAAAGTGTGGTTAATGAGTTTAATAAAGGGAAAGTGTGACATTTTTGAATGTTAGTCTGAATAGGGAAAGTGTGTCTAAATTGTGAAATAAGCTAAAAAGGTGAAAATAGAGGTGCAGAAATACCCTCAGTCACCACAATCTCAAGCCCCGTGTCGCAATCATCTTCACCTGCGTGTTTGTGATCTTGAATCCATGACAACGATCGCAGTTAAATCAGTCTAAATGACCATCCGAATGCTCTAATTTCTCCACACTCACTTCTTAAATTTTCTCTTAATTTGTACCCACTCCTAGGCATATTTTGGGTATTCAAAAGCATTTAAGCATTCCCCTAGCATTATTTGCTCCGGTAAGTGTATTGAATTCATGCTTTAATTATTGCAAATATGCCATAGAATGCATGAAGTAAGGAAGGACTAAAACTATGATTTTCATTATTAAATCTATGTGAAATTATACTTGTGTGGTGATTACTTGCTAAAAATAGTGTGCGCAAATGTAAAGAAGTCTTGGGTACCCAAATTGTGAGTGAAATTGAGTAAAAGGAAGGGTGTACACCAAGTTCTCGATCAAAAGCCCAAACTAGTTCATAGCTAGTTGTTTTCACATTCTAAGGGCATAATCGAGTACCTAGTAATCTTGTTCAATGATTTTGGTGTTAATTCTTCTTTTAGAACATGTTTTGGCATAGAATTTGGATTTTTGCATTGTTGGAATTATGCATCAAAATAACCTCAGATATTGCAATTGAGGTGCCGCGATCACAGCTTTATGGCCCACAATCACTACATCTAAGTTTGAATCTATCCTGGTCCCAAAATTTTGAAATTCAAATTCTTCTCCAAACACCACGAAATACCCACCGCATGAGCTTTAGTGGACAACATGGAATTATTTGTGTATGTATATGTCAATGATTAATATTGTTGTGTTGTTCTCATATTTTTTAGGATCATATCATGGAAGACTATGATCAAGTTCGATTCATGGGCCTCGAGTACCACACTTTGTACCATGGTGATCTTTTGAGATAAAAGTTTCTTTTGGAAAGAGAAATATGCTTGAAAAAAGTGCCACAAAAGCTTTTGGTATTTTATGACAGCTTGTGGCCACTGGGTGGTGGTGCTTCGCCCTATATCCTTGCAAGGCAAATTAGTAGTGGGTTCAGAAATTCTACGCTAACCTTAGCATAGTATCTTTCTCAGACCTATCAATCAGGATTATTAGAATCTAGGGAAAGGAGGTGCATTTTTAGGCAGAGAAAATTAATGACCTATATGGGCTCCCAAATATAGATATGGTTGACTTTGAAGCCAAGAGGCGTATGATGGGTAGCAGGATAATGGATAGGTTGTGCTCGGGCAAGGAGTTCTCTAGGGTAACTAATAAGAGAAATATATGAATGAATGTTTTCACTTCAGGGACTGAATTTGGCTGATCATCATTTATAGCCAAGTCTCTCCTTGCACCTACATGACAACAGTTCCAAATTTGTGGGGTTAGATGGTTTTTTGCATTCTAAATGGCATTTCTTTGAATGTTGGTCAGATTGTGGTCGCAGACATAAAATTCTTCAAGAACCATGGTGGTACGCAAATCCCTTTACCCTCTTTGATTACTAAGCTTTGTAAAGAGTTTGAGTTGAGGAGTACCCTTGAGATACTTTGATGCACCCAGGCCACCCCATCTATCATTTAAAAAATCGGGTGAGGGTGTACCGGGCAAGAGCAAAAAGAGAAAGATCAACTTGGGCAAGTCAAGAATTGAGGATCCATAGTCTTTTAGGCCATTTACGACCAACCCCTTTAATGATATTTTTGTTGAGATAAGGACCATTAAGGTGCTAGGGTCCTATTTCCCTAGGGGATGTAAGAGCCCTCAACCACTCGCCATTTATATATGGCCAAAACTGATTATATATAGTACTTTAAGGACCAGATGAAGAAGGGAGCCACTATTTATAGGCTCGATAGGGCCAAATCATCATTAGAAGAGTCTCATAGAGAGCTTCGGTACTTATACAAAAAGATGGTAAAGGTATAAGAAGATGGATAAGTTTTTTAGCAAGATGTGGGAGAGGGTAAAGGGCCATTTGGAAGGTCCTAAAAGCCTAAGATAGACTTTATTCCTCCCAAGTGGAGAGTGATGATGATTCCCCAACAGAGTGGTCCACTCCTGATGATGTAGATGATGATGCATAGTCCAAGAAAGAGAGCAACTCTTGTTATAGTTTCTAGAAAAATCTTTATCTCTCTTTATGTTTGATTGTTTATGTAGTGAGAACACTGCTAGCTTTTGAGGTGGGGGTGCTTGTATCTGCATTTATTTTATTTTGGCCTATATTATTGATATTTCTAGATATTTTGATGTTATTTTGGATGACTTTTATTTTTATTTTGGGTTGTAATATGTGGGCACTCAAATGGTGCCCACATTGCATGGATTAATTGCTTAGCTTGTTTTGTTTTCTTTATTAATATTTCTCTTAGTTGTGATGATATCTGAAGAACATTTCTCTATGATAGATTGAGTGACAACATTCTTGAGGGAAAATTGTATTGATTGGGTTTTGAGTCATGGATGCAAGGGAAGTCAGAGTACCCGCAACACTAGAGCTACAAATGTAAGGGAAGTCTGAGTACCCATAGGATTTTTGATTTGGGATTGCACTTATGCCTCTGGTGAAGTATGAATAACCATATGGTTTGCCTATATGAAACCTGTAATGTGAGATGTCAGCTTGGTCTAATGCCATAAATAGCAAATTGTGTGTGGTACAAAGTTGAAGCAAACACCCCTCCATCCATTTTTTTTTAAAAATCATGGGCACGGACGTGAGCGACCTTTTAACAATACTTTACCTTTTTTGGTGACTCCAAAGTTTTGGCTCATAGAAATTGATAGATACTTCATTTTGTCTCTAGTAGGAAGGGCAATTGAGCCAATTTGAGAAGTTTACATGCAATGTAAGGTGAGCATTTTGTTTAAATCTCATGCACACTTGTACCATCTAGAACTTACCCCGTTAATTTCTCAAGGCTAATTTTGATTGCGCTTGGTTGGTGAAATTATCCTAGGCCATCTTTATGAACATAGGAACATAAAAAAAGACTTCAAAAAGTTGAGAAAATTGAAATTGCTAAAATATGCATATGTAAAGCATGGAATCAAAAGAAGTGGTCCATGGTCAAAAAGTCGGAAGAATGAAATGACGTGTTGTAGATTTTTAAGGAAGGTGTAGCCACTTTGTCCTAAATGATATCCTATCCTTCCCTGAACCAACATTACAATCTCAAAAATCCTTTTGGGATCTCCAACCAAGTGTATTTCAATATAATGGTGAGTGAAAATAAGGGCAAACCTATAGTATGGTACTTGTTAGCATTGAGATTCTTTGTGAAAGAGAGAGTTTCACACTTGAATCCCTTATTGCATATTTGATAATTGGTGTTTATGTCATTTTCCTTCTTATAAGGAGGTATGTGAACAACTTGAGGTGGGTGAGATTATCATCTCCCAAATAGTGAGGTAAAAGGAGTATAGTGAAGTTGAGGTTAATAGAGAGACACTTTTAGAGTGTGAGTGATTGTTGGATTATTTCTCCTTAAGGCCCTTTGCATCTTTGAGTTTTTATTTCATGACGAGGGGTGTCGTTAGAATAGCTTAGTCCATGTTTAAAGTGCCACTTGTGTTAGCAATCAAGTTTGAGGTCATTGTGATCATTGAGTTTTATAAATGGGCTTATGTTTACATTATCTCATTGAGTAAGAGGTATTGATACTTAAGGACAAACAAAGGTTTAAGGTGGGGGTACTGATGAATGGTGAATTTACCACTCATTTACATCCAAAATTCGTGCACACTACTACGATTTGAATGTATGAATGAGACAAATTTGTGATTAAATGCATTAATTTACATATTTTGCAAGATTACATATTATGAGAAAGAAAGATATGGATTTAAGCTAAAAAGGATAAAAAAGAGAAGAGAAGTGTAGATTGAAGACCTAGTGCAGAATTTGGTCATAACTACTGTGATCAAGATTGGTAAAAGCTCCGCAATAGCGAGGATCTGACCACATTTGCGGTAGCCGTGATCGGGGACAAGCTACAGTGATCGTGGGTAGGCAGGTTTATGCCTAGGAAAAAATTTATTTTTTTACCCAACCGACCCCAAATCCTTTAAAAGTCTCAAACCCTTTCTCATTTTGGTATTCTAGACTTTTAGGAACAATTGAATTTGAAATTTACAAACCTTAATTTGGGAAACAATTGTGTTTGCATTTTTAATTGAATTTTGGTGAAATTAAGGTGTAAATGGAAGAATCTTTTCATTCGCATTATCATGGATGTTTTGAATGAAACTTATGGCATATTTTTTTCTCTTAACTTCATAATTAGCTAAACTTTTGTTGTCTTTGGATTATGTTGAACTAAGGTGCAATTTTGTGTGGGTTGTATATATTTTTGTAAATTCAATCTTGTTAATGATAGATTTACTATGGATTGTTCAAATTAGTTGGTTTTTGTGGGTGAAAACCCCAAACACCCAAAATGAGTTTATGGGTGAAAACACCAAACACCTAAAATGGGTTTGTGGGTGAAAACCCTAAATTCTTGAAATATCACATCATCCTAGAAAAAGGGATGTGGGTGAACTTTTGGAACCCATATCATCCTTGAAAAACAAATATGGGTGACAAAGTAATTGTGGATAATAATGGATTTAGTTTGCTCTCTTTTGCCATCTTTGAAATAAGGATGATGTAATGCCCCGAGATCCCATCTCGAGATGTCACGCGGTGCTTATGGACCTGAAGGACCACAAGCTAACCCTTTAATGCTATCTGTACCTGTAAACTGCAAAATATCTGAAATAAATACAAAAACTAGCGATAAGGTTCAATACATCTGCATATACTCAAAACTGAAAACCAAATACTAATACATCAACATCTGTCTTAAAATCCTCTACACTGTCTGAACTGTGGAGTTGATGGGACATATCCCCAACTAACTCCGTCAACTGAAAATATAAATAAAATCTAATGCAATAATAGTACATTGAGATTCGTCCTCAAAAGAAGAGGACTCACTGCTACTGCTGCTGATTGGGACTAAACTGATGGGGATACTCTGGATCCTGCGCCTCTGAACCTATGGTGTCAAATAAAACACCATAGCGCAAATGCGTTAGTACAAAAATGTACCGAGTCTATGGACGAGGTAAGGATAAATGCAAGGGCTTATGCATGAACATAACTTAACTGAATAATATGCAAAAGCTAGATTAGCATACATAAAGAATCTGTAATTACTGAACATACTGCGAATACTATCATTAAGCATATTCGGAATAACTTTGGTAAGTGATACTGAATATACTGAAAGTCTAAAATTTCTAGACATACTAGGATTACGAGTATCTGAAGCTTCTGAAATTGATAGCAACCCTATCTAACAGGTTGTCTCTGAATCTGCTAATAATAAGAATGATTGACTGAAACTGTGATCAACCCTATCTAGAAGGTAGTCTCTGAATCTATGGATAACAATACTACTTGATAACTAATTTTGAGATCGGTCTATTTAGCAGCGGATCTTTGAATTTGCAAATAATTATACTTGATGGCCTGTATCTAACAACCTTGCATTCTGTAGACTGAACTGAGCTCTTTCTTAATGTCTGAGCTGATTTTGAAATTGAGACTGTGGGAAGTAGTCTTCTAATCGACATGCCCCGCCTAGCAAAGTCAGGGTCCAACCTGCGCCCCAATTGGAAGGGAGTTAGTACCGCGCCACCGGTAAAGACAACTTTATGTGACCCTCATCTATCAGGTACTCAAACAAGAATGGTGGAGCCCTCATCTAACAGGTTAAGCCACCTCATCTACCTTCAACTAGTAGGTATGATGTCTCCAACTACGCTTGCTATGTAGTTCAGGAGTGCAAGAATTGCTTATAAGAATCACACCCTCTACTAGTAGGTGAGTTCCCATCCTTGAGCTCACTTGGTGCTGAATCCTACTTCTAACTGAAATACACTGATCTGATTCTTAACTGAACTTAAATTGAGCTGAATCTGATATTGATCATGTTTCTCAAGAGATCTGACTAAGTTACGCTGAGATTACTTAGTTTCGTATCTAATGGAAAAAGGTATTGAATCATGGTATCTGACTAAAGATACAGAGCTTGAATAGATTACTCAAATCACTTCTGAGATTAGAATAAATCATTTGAATACTATTAGATCTGAGCTGATTTACCGGACTGGGATAGATTACTAGTGATACAGTGATTACAGAGAGTTTTGAGATTACTGAGTTTACTTATGTTCTGCACTTGTCTGAGGATACAAAGTTCTGTAGTTCACTGAGTTTTAAGAATTGTTGCTTGATTGGAATTATCACAAAACTGACACGGGCTCTAGAGAACATCTCTATTATCGGGTATAAATACCCCGAACTTGATAACATAAAAGTAAAACATAATCATTCTTGCATTATCACGATCATCCATTCATCATCACAATCATTCATTCATCAACACAAGCATTCATTCTTCATCATAATCATTCATGTATCATCGCAATCATTCATGGATTATCGCAATCGTTCATGTATTATCTCAATCATTCATTCATCGTCACCATCATTAATGTATCATCACAATTATTAAAGCATCTCTCCAAGTAATTAAAAATCAAAGCATACTTCCCCCTCCCTCAAAATCATTAAGGCATCGCATCAAACATTTAGGAAACTTAGACCTCTAGTCATCATCACAATCACCAAAGGGTCGCTTTAAGCATCTCAAAATAATAATCATATCATAACTTAGGAAAAATATGCTATTAGATCGTACTTCATTCAACAAGGTTTTTACCTCAACTATTTCATACCTATATCAGTTTTGACATATGTTTGGGTATCACATGGCTTCGGGAAACTTCATACTATCATGTCATAACTTACTTGATAATCACTTGGAATGTATTAAAAACTTAGCATATGTCAAAGGGCACATAATTGGGGAATTTACTACTTTCACATCTCCACTTGTTCACTAATGCCCTTCAACAAACACTAGACATGCATAGGTTCACACTTATTTGGATATTTCACACTATCATGGTACAATTCATTAACTAGGGAATTTCATGACACTCATAGTTCTTAAAGTCTTATACATGGAGGGGAGTGCATATAAAAACATGCCAGACGTCCATCGACCTAGCTTCACGAACGTTTCATCAACAATTATAACACATAACAATATCTTAGAAGTCATTATTTTTATAAGGGTGTATCATGCATTTGTCATTAGATCACAATTTAACTACAATGCTTGATTTCTAGTGTCTTAGATATTTTATAGAACACCTTACATGCACAACTTAGGCATAAGTATAATAACCCAACTACTCATCATGAACAACCAGATTTACATGTTTCCAACTCATATATTATCATAGATTCATAAAAACCACATAGATATCCCATCTTGGAGATCATTCAACATCAAAAACAAGTACATATCCATTTACCACACAAATACCACATACTAAGGCCAAGACTTGATTCTTGTAGACAAACATGAATCACAACTCACAAGAATCATTAAAAATTCATAATCATAAATCTTGGAGATTTATAAAAGGGTACTTGAGCTTCTTGGATGAAAGGGACCCAAGAATCAACATCTACATACGTTGGGGAAACTTCTTTCTTTAAGGTTCTTGGAGAGATTCTTGATTTCTTGACTTTTCTTGATTTTTCTTGATTTTTATTGAAGAAGAAATAAGGGTTTTGCTATTGGATATAAACTCTAATTTGATGTTTTGGATGAAGGAGAAGTTATGATCTTTTATTTAGGGTTATTTGGTATTAAATACGGTGAAAAATGACCCAAAAATTCCTTTAAAACGGTGCTTCAGCGTTGTCTCGGACAATTCTGACGGTCAGAGTGATGGACCATCACTCTGGTCACTAACCACCACTCCCACCATCACTTTTGGTCCAGAAAAGTCCATAATTGCTTTAGTTCTGACGGTAAAAGTGGCAGGCCATCACTAACTTAACGGTCCGTCAACTTGTCCGTCACTCCTGGACAACTCTCAGTAAAACGACCATAACTTCTTACTCCGATATCGGATTTTGGTGAAATTGGTATCATTAGAAATATAATTCAGTTATATATATTTTGGTGGGTCATGAGATCAAAATTATTTGTATAATTGGAGATATGCTCATTTAAAGTTGATTATGGCAATGTTCTTCTCAAGAATTCAATCGGTAAGGGATATTTTGATTCGTCTAATAGATAGGACGTATTTAAGGCTTTAATACACATCAAACTTGATCATAAAACTATCAAATCACTAAGATTTATTTAACATGATCTTGAATCATGGTTCTACTATTGGTTGGGATTCTCAGGGTATTACAGATGAGTAGAGAGTTAGCTATGTCTTGGGCATATTCCTGGAAATAGGAATGCCCAATTAAGGTATTAGGTGGTTTTAATTTACACACTTTTTAGGCACTTAAAAGGTCCAACGACTGATATTTTTGAGATTTTATTGACAAACTAGTCTCAAGGACTTTCGACATAGCCTACCACATCATTAATGACTAGAATTTGCACCAAATTATGATGTTCGCATGAATAATTTTCCTTTACATAGACATAATCCTAATAGCCTTCTCATATTGAATTTGTAATCACATGTGCTTCCTTAGTTCGTTGATTTGATTAGATTTTGATTAATCTTTTTTTCATACCAACCCCCTTTTTAAATTATGTATTTTACTTTGTTTACATTACAGGTATCTTTTTAGGAACTATTAACACCCATAGGACTACAAATCTAATTTTGATCCTCATGGATTCAACCTTAACATAAGTTGAGCTATTGACAACGACCAACCTCTACCAATTTGAATGGTATAGGTGAGTGTTATCAAGGACTTAAAAAATTATGATTGTGCATATAGTTCTATTCTGATAATTGGTTGATTATTGATTTGTACTTGGAATTAGTTGTCTCTCAATAAAGTAAAGCATGCTTAAAGTTGAGTACAAATATAATAATAGGTAGCATAAGTGTTATTTAATGTGATGTGTGTGCAAGGATTCTATTTAAATTATTAATTTATGTATACATCTAGAACTTGACCATTCTATTTTTTTAGGTGATAAGTTTGTTGTGTAGGTTGGTATCACAAGCTCTGTTTGAACTTAGTCTAATTTGCCTAAGAGATCTATCCAAATGATGTGCATAAATCCCCTTGATCCCAATTTTGAGCTGATAACTTTTTTATTTAACAACTACTGGCCTTTTCTTCTCTATTGTTTAACCATTATTTGGCCTTGTTCAATCCTTAGACATCATGCACCTCAACTCAGGCAAATTGCCTAAGTTGAGGGTGGCTATTGTAGAATAATTTTATAAGTAATGACGGGTATAAAGAAAGTGGGAGAAAATCAAAGAAAACTCTAGAAGTGTGTACAATTAAGGAAAAACTTGAATGTTTATATATATATACACACACATATATATATGTATACATATATAGTTTTTTTAACCCTTAAATTGTAGCACTATCAATAGGAGAAGTGAATAAGGAGAACAAGGGTAGAATTAGAAAGCAAACTAATTTGATATATCTCACCTCCACCCAAGTGTTCATTACAAACCAAATAAAGTCATTTAGTAATCCTTCTCAACCAATTATAGAACCTGGTTGAATAGTAAGGGCAAGCTTATGGTATAGTATATGAATTATTTGATGTTTATTGTGAGGGAGAGATTTGAATTAAAGTTCCTAATTTAACTCTATAGGTGTGAAAGAGAGTTCTTTGTTGTAAGGGTGTTTGAATGATATATTTTGTTGCTAGTTATTGGTTAGGTATATTGAGTGTATGTTATGTCATTCCTTTAGAGTGTAATGACAATTAGGGATCCCTTCCAATTGGTTGATGAATAACTCATGCATATGTTGCTAACATAATTATGGGTCTATTTTGCTATCCAGTGGGTGCTTATTCTTTAAAAATCTAGATGCTGGCATTATATTGTGTTAGTTTCCTTGAGGACAAGAAAATATCTAAAGTTTAGGGTGTTGATGTACTAGCTTATGACGACATATTTTGGATATTTGATGAAGGATAATTGCATTTTGCATTCAACCTTTGGTATTGTTTAACGTTTTAATGTTTGTTTTAAGGAATTATGACCAAAAGTAGAAAAAAATGAATTTTGTATTGTTAGTATGCTGCCATGGTACATCTGATGAACCGTCAGTGCCCTGGCTGACTGTCGCACCTTGCATCAGGATGAAACAAAAAGATAGGAAAAGCTAAAGCCAGTGATGATCTACTCGAGAAACCATCAAGGCCTCAACAGACCGTAACCTCTGTCATCACATAGAATTAGAATCCACAAAGAAGGTCAAGCCAAGATATGTTTCAGTTGACAGTCTATCAGACCCCCAATAGACGATCACCTCAATCGTCAATGCCATACAAATATTGTCCTAATCTGGTAAGTCAAGATGGTTCAAGAGATGAACCATTGCATCATTAATGACCCATCTCATGATCCATTAAGAATGATGGGTAGCCCAAGTTTGAATTTCAAAACCCACTTTGCTAGAGGCTATAAATACCTAGTCTATGGTTTAAGATAGGCATCTTCGATACTGAGATATATTGTAACTCCTTTTTTATCTAAGAAAATATTTTTATAGTACTTGAACAGAAGATTTTTGGCTTGGATCAAAGATTTGAATTCTGATTTTGTTCTTTAAAAATTTTAACCCTTATATTATAAAATTTTGTTGTTTCATCTCTTTTCTTGTCATGAGTGGCTAATACCCCATAACTATGGTTGTGGGATCCTTGGAGGAAAATTACTTCAGGATCTATGTATTGCCGAATTGGTACTATCATTGTCATTATATTGCTATTCCCTTTGGTTTAGTGAATTTCTAATGGTTGCAAACATTTGGAATAAGCCCTAGAACTGAACTTCTTGAGTAAAGATGTTAATGTTAGAAAAAAACTGTAGCAACAAGAATTTAGGGTTTGCAACTCTTGAACAAAGATTAATGATTCAACAATATTAGTCTCTTGAGGATTAAATCAAATTTGTATCTCAAAACTTTAAGGTCAGGAGAATTAAAGTGAAAAACCATCTTCATAGGTTGGAAAACACTTAAGCGGAGAATTGAAATTTATTTCCTTGTAATTGCATATTTTATTGCAAAGTCATACTATACATGACCTGGAAGTGATAGAACACTAAGGTGAACACAATCCTAGTTTGATTTTTCTCATTGAGTGATACATTAAAAAAATTAACTTTTACAGTTTGGCACAAGAACTATTATTTATTCACTTTACAGTACAACCCAGTATTTCATGGAAATTGTTGACTGATTAACATTTAAACTAATACAACTTAATTAACATCATATTCCCTCTGGGATTTGAACCCAACCTCTATTGGGTTATATATTTGACAACAATCAGTTACACTTATTTATAAAGGATTTATAGTTTGTGTGAATCAAATTTTTGCAACATTGTCAGGGAATATGAATGTTCATTAAGTTTATGTGTGTTATATGACTTTTAGTTTCATTTTCTTATTTTACTTTTATTTTTTGATTTTGTGTTTGTAGGCTATTAGTTGTGTAAGCCATAAAATCATCGTTTAGGAAACCCCTATTGCCCTATGATCCTAAACTCCCTAGAACACTGAGGAGAAATATGGACACACATCAAGAAGTAGAAAGATTCCTTGGATATGGTGCTTTACAGTTGAACTAACAAAATATTGATACACCTGATCATGTGCAAAACTATTACAATAGGGATCTGGGTGATGATTTGTTGGTTAATCCTATGAATGGTGACTTGGCAATAATGTTTCACCATTCAATTGAAACTAGAAAGAACGAGACAACGAACATCAATAGCATACAACTAACTTTTCCTTGGATGGTGATGATGTTGATTTAGATGGTATTAGAGCTATTGAAGCAATTGTGTTACCACTACTGGATCCTAGGATAAAGTTTAAAGGTTGAATTTGGGGACTTTGTCCCAAAAGGGCCAAATTATTATTTCTTTCATTCAACCCCTAATTTCAGTTTGTTATCAGTTGGGTATTCTCCTATGGGTTCATTTGATCATGGAAAATATGTTTTGGAAAAAAAATATTATTTTACCTTTCCTTTTTGAAAACCTATTTTGGGGGTCCATTTTGACTCCACTTTGGAAGTGAGAATTATGGGTATCGTTGGCTTTATTTTGATACATAGATTCTATACTTATATGTTTTAGCTAATTCTTGAGTCCTTATATGAGGTGAAAGCTCGGTGATAAAAGTTTATTTGTTCCAAGTTTAACGTTCGAGGTATGTTATGGTTCAAATTTCTTCAAACATGGTTGGGTATTTAAGAATAATATAAATGCTTGCTATGGATATGGCGTTGTATCATGGAAAATGTTTTTAGGTGATTTATGTGTCCGTGTAAGGGCCTATGAGGATAATACTTAATGGTTTTGTGAAATTATTTGTTATGTGTGACTCTTTGGGGTCTTATATCATATCATAGCCTGGTATTTTATATATATATATGTTTGGTTGCACTCTTTTTGGTCAAAAAATCTTAAATTTTGGGAATTATATGGTATCAATGTATTCTTCTTGCATGTTTCACTAAATGGTTTCAGGATTATCTTGATCATGTGTGGTTGGTTGATTTGAGTGGAATTTTGGCTCATATGGTTGGTATATTGGTTGGATTTCGATATTCTTATTTTGGTTGGTAGTGAGAATTAAATCCTCATATCATATTCATTTATGAAACATTGGTACCACCATGGAAATACTAGAAACATAAGCTTTTCTGATAGAAAATGTGACATCATTAAAAATCCTTTATTGATCTATACATTGGAGAAGAGATTATGGATATTGGTATGGGATATTGGTTGTATATGGGTTAATGAAGCTCCCATGGGTCCTACTTCTATAGCACAACTCGGTAGGTATAAACAGAGGGTGTGTGATAACCTCGTTCATCGCATCATCATCATCATCTTCTTCATTACATTCCTTATATTGTGCTTATTTTGTTATCTTATTTATGTCCCTGACTTTATATCTGTCCATTTGTTCTAACTTTTTATGCTTGTATTTAGTATACATATATATTTGTGCACCCTTTCCTTACATATATTGGTTACATGTGTATATGGTCGAACTGTTAGTAGAGACAGTGTGGGGTACCGTTTGGGATATTTTTTGATTGCAGATAATGTGCCCATAGTTTGTACTTATATGCATTATTTTCTACTTTATTTTCTCAGTTGGCCTATGATACCTACTGAGTACAAGTGGATCATACATATTCCTATTGTGCCCTTTTAGTGCAGATCAAGGTATGAGTTCACCTCACAGATAGCTAATTCATGAAGCATTTGGAGTCTTCGAGGTAGAAGTTGACCTATGCATCTGGAGTTGACTACTTTCTTTTCTTATTTAGACTTGTATTATTTGTATTCAATGATAGAGTTGTTCCTTCAGGTTTTCCTATGTATATTTTGACTTTGATTTCTATTAGTGGTTCTTACAATGTGACACTAGGTTTAGGAATTTGGTTTGGTATCTTTGATTATATTTACACTCTTACTATATATGTGTGATTTGACTCTGTTTGAGGAATCTTGCTTTGGTTTGGTATTGATTTCTCATTTTATATCAATTTGGGTGATAGAAATACTTGTCAAGGCTTGCTGCACTAGTGCCATCATGACCTTTGATTTTTGGGTTATGAAACAAATGTTATTGAATCTTTGGACGTGGTGTTAATTATCTTTACTAGTGATGGCCAAGGATTATGATGAGACAGTTTATGTATTAACTTGAATGTGATCATTTTGATATGACCTGAAGAAGTTGGACCTAGACATAAAAAATAGGCCAACAACTCCAGCAATGCCATCCATTAAATAACGACTAGTCTAGAGTTGAAAGAACTGCCAAGCAACTTGAGATACATGTTTTAGGGTTAAAATAATATGTTTCCAGTAATTATTACAACGCACTTGGTTGAACAACAAGAAGAGACCTTGTTTCGGTGTTACAAAGGCACAAAAGATCTATTGGGAGGAAAATCGCAAACATTATTGGCATCCCACTAGGTATTTGCACTCACAAGATTTAATTAGAAGAAGATAGTACTCCAATTATTACACATTAGCAAAGACTTAATCCACCTATGCAAGAGGTGGTATAGATTGACATAATAAAATTTCTTGATAAATGAGTGGTACACCCAATCTATGGCCATCCATTAAATAACGACTAGTCTAGAGTTGAAAGAACTGCCAAGCAACTTGAGATACATGTTTTAGGGTTAAAATAATATGTTTCCAGTAATTATTACAACGCACTTGGTTGAACAACAAGAAGAGACCTTGTTTCGGTGTTACAAAGGCACAAAAGATCTATTGGGAGGAAAATCGCAAACATTATTGGCATCCCACTAGGTATTTGCACTCACAAGATTTAATTAGAAGAAGATAGTACTCCAATTATTACACATTAGCAAAGACTTAATCCACCTATGCAAGAGGTGGTATAGATTGACATAATAAAATTTCTTGATAAATGAGTGGTACACCCAATCTATGATAGCAAATGGGTAATCCCATATCACGATCTAATTTCTATGGTCATAATGGCACCTACTAAGACCCTCCAGTAAGTAAGACAACCCACTGTCTAGAACAGCTACTAACAGACTATCAAAAGAAATTGAAGAAAAATTTATGGAGTAAACATGATAAAAAGACTAATATATATATATATATATGTATATATATATAAAAGTCCCAAAACATGGTGAAGTTAGTACAAGAGCTTCTAATACAATGGGAGTATAAAGTCAAATAATAAATAAATATGCATATACAAACCCATCTTTGAATACAACATAGAGATTCAGTATAATCAATAAGAGAGTGTGATTAATAATGCTCTGAGCATCAAGATATCACCCAAATATCCAATCCATAGCTGCTCCACATGATTCACATACCAATAATGTGAGCTCATACTATGATCTATAGGTTGCAAAAGAGTTGTATTACTATCAAACACGTGGTACTCAATAGGAAACTTCCGACATAGATTCAAAGATAATGCAAGTATAAATAACATGCAAGCAAGAATATAAACTACAAGCAACTATCTGGGAAGCTAACATACTTATGATAGAGCAACAATAAAGATAAACTATCCTACTCCTGGGGTATTCAGGAACTAAAGTAAGATAATGTATATCCCTATCCAATATACAAATAAAGAGTGGAAGAAGTATATATAGTAGTATACAAGGTCAAGGAATACATACACGATATGGATAAACAAGGAAAGAGACGGATATACATTAATACCATATCCAGATATATATATATATATATATATATATAAATACATAAAAGTTAACAAGACTTTTATTTAGAAAAGCTAACCAAGTAGAAAAGCTAATACTTGCATGATCAGGTCATATAGTAAAAGTTTCTAACCATGAATACACTATCCATGATGCAATTTATTGTAAAAAGGAAAGGGATGGGAATCATGCCTTTAGTCTCAGTGTTATTCTATAATAATCCTGTCACAAATTAACCATAATAACAATAATGATGTAACTGGCTAGTCTAAAAAAACACCTAACCAGGGCCCTATAAACCCAGAAGGTTCAATCAATACCCAGCAAACAACAATCATAGCTTGTGCCTATGAACCCTCTATAAGGTGAAACACCCAAGGTTCTGGTCCTTAGAAATTTCCTAGGTTTTGGACTTTTTGGACATCATACGACTCACTATTCTAGCTGTATAGTAAGGGTATGAGTCAGGTAACCCATTCATATATTGTCCATTGTTGGGAGTATTTGGATGGTTGATTTTCTAATATGGGTATGACTAGGTGGGTATGAGTCGTATGGTTGGTGATGGGCCATTGGGTTTGGTTTTCTCTCACTTAATCTAAAACATAGTAACTTAACTTGGAACTTAGTATGAGTGGCTCACTACGAGTCATGAGGATAGGGTATAAGTTGTATAGTCCAACTCATATGTTGGATAGTGTCAACCTCTCTTGATTCTATTATAGGTACAGGTTAAGGATACTAGTTGTACTCTTGGGTATGAGTGGCCTTGGTGGTTGTATGTTTGATAGTGTTGGGGTTACAATGGATGCTTAGGGTATAAGTGGTGAGTACACTTGTATGATAGTGTGCAAATTGGGTGGTGGAGTCGTAACCTCCTGCGGGAAAATTATATAGTTTAAGTTGGGGGTATTTTGGACATTTCCCCTTATAATCCCTCATGACGCCACGACTTAAAACACTTTTGGGGCATTATTTACCCTTTTATTATAATCCAAAACACTCTAAATGCTCTCCCATATCTCTTAAGTTCTTGGGTTTAACAAAATCTAGGGTTTCCTTTAAGGTGATTAATTTGGGCCTTACAAGGGTGGTTTATCTCCATCATCTTCATAATCTAAGGTGTGTTATCCTCCCTAATTGTTAGTTCAACTAAAGGTATTATTTAATGTATGGTTTTTATGATATTATTGTGATATGGTTTTGGGTCTTGTATTAAATGTTGGGGGTTTTTGTTATAAATGGTTGGTTATTGATTTCCCATGTTTTTAATTATGGTTTTCATGCTTTATTGGTGGTTTGGACATATGGTTGCATGGAACTAGTCAATTGATACTGGGTTTTGGTTTTAAAACTATATGCCGTCAACATGTTTGATAAAATGCCTATGAGAATGCTTTTGTTACATCGTTTATCTTTTATTGAAAACTTGCATGGTATAAATTGGTAATGGAACCCTCAATTGGTTTGGATGGTTTCTAATAGTTTTAAATGGCTTAATGTAATGTCTTGATAGTCATGGTCATGGTTTAACTGAAAGCATTGTGGGATACAAGGGAATCCCGAAAGAAAACTTAATAATGAAACACTTGTGAGGTTCATGGGAATCCCCCAAGTAAACTTAATGATAATTTAATATTTGGGTACATGGGAATCCTTTACCACTTCTTGCAAGATATAGTCGATAAGATAATACCACTTCTTATAGCCTTGGTTAATAATAAATGGAATTGGTAGCTTGGTTATGTGCTAATGGTTTTAATTGTCCAATAATGGCATGGTGTAATAGCTAACCGTGAAGGTGTGAGTCCAATGGACGAACACTGGAAACTCATGTTTGCTGAAATAAGGATTGTTCATGGTGACCATATACTATACTTATGGGGTACATAGGAGTCCCCTAAGTTACATTTGCATATATGTATCATGGAAAGAGAAGGGTACACGAAAACCACCTACTCCTATTGTATCTCTTGTTGGTGTAGCTATACGTATCAAGGCACATTCAGGGGGCAATACTGAACCCATATAGACTATGGGTGGTTCTTGTATGGTTAAGCTACACACACCTATGTTGATGGTTTTAAGGCATGCTAAACCTGGTTCCCTTTTCCATCATAGATTATATATATATATATGGTTGTGAATGAATATGGTTGTTTATTTGGTTTTAAAGGTTGGCACTATTTTATCCTTGTTCCTTAGTAATATATAGAGTTCACCCACTGACTTATCTTTAGGCAGTTGTACCCCCACGTAATATAGGAATAGGCTATACTCCTCCTCCTTCTTAATAATCGGATCTGGGATCAGCTTGTGTTTGATTGAAGTAGTGAGCTTTCATACTCTGGTAGGATCCATTTAATGTCAAGTATCTCTTTATATACTTTGATCATTTCATAGACTTTGGTTTTGGCTATGGTCAGGGGCATGTCCCGACCGTATAGTGTTTTACCTTCGGATAGAAAATTTGTAGGACTACTATGGGTTGGTATGGGCGATGTCTATATTGGTGTCAGCCTTGTCATTAGTATTGGTATGGGGGCTGACACCGGTTGATGGTATTTTGATTTATATTATTCCATTTTGTTTTTGATTATATATATATATATATATAAATTTGAAACTCATTTGATATGGGATGTAGGGTAGTTATGGTGGGGTATTAGGGGTGGTCTCCGGTTCAGGTTGGTCATAAATCACCCCACACGACTAGGCCCTGGTTTTGATCATGTCAAAAAACTGATAGATATAAGCACCAAGCAACATATCGATGGTAGGTAATGCATATGGAAGAATAAATGTATAATAAATCTGTATTGTCATAATCGATCCAAGTATCATAATATATTAAGTGTGTACACATCCTCCAACTTAACAGCTTACAAAGGCAAGACCTATGGTGCCTCTCTTCTTTGGTATGATGGCTTACGGATGAAGGGGCCCCTAGAAAATTCAAGATTATTCATATACAATTACCTGGTCCGGATCCAGGATTTCCAATCACCATATAATCTAATCATTCTAGTACCAAAGAGATGTGTATATAATAAATGCATGAACTTGAATCGTGGCAAAAAAAGTGTAGGTCTATAAATCCATGTCCTAGGATTAACTCGGGACTAAATCATCATAATAGAGTAGAAAACATTGAAACCTCTCATGACCAAAGTGAATAGTACAGGTAAATGAGTAGATACACCATGGAAAGAATCATTCTTGATCTAAGTTCAAAAAACTTAGAAATTATCAATTAAAGTGGTACGATTTTTGTTATAAAAGAATCCATTTTAAGTGAAAAGTGGGAGATAATCCCTTTTTATAAAACAATAGTAAAATCATTGTTTTGGTTGGAATCGTACTACTAAATGAGCATGAATTCACCAAGAATATGTATTCCATCGCCAGTATCTAAATAATACAACATAAAGTGCCTAAGCATCCATAACTAGAATCATGCCCTTTTCAAAGGGCAGAATACTCACCTGGAGTCCAACATGTATTATAACCATGGCGCCCAATAGTATATAATCATCATAATATCAATTTTATAATATGGGATGATAGGATCAAATCTGTTAAGTAGTAAACCTTTTACAATGGGACACTTAGTATTAACTATGGTTAACATGCTTATATGGTTAACATGCTTATAATCTATGGTAATAAGCTTCTATCGCTATAACAAGCATTTCATCTTAAGGGTCGGTTCACCATTCTATTCATAAACAGCTAAAGTAGGCTAAGTCAGGATATTCTAGTTATAAACATGTCCTATCAATGCTACCTGACATGCAATCTACACTACACACGATCTTACAAAGAAAAGTAGACCGAAGCCTACCTTGATATAAAACCCCAATACTTGAATCATCCACAAATTGCATGCCTTTGCTCGATGATTCCAAAACTCTGCCATGGTATAAAAACAGTAATTTACACATAATTAGGGGTTAAACATGACCCATATATCAATATAAAAGGTTGGGTCAAAATTTGAGTCCAGAATGGGCTCGCGAGGCCCACAAACGAAATTTAAAATTAAATTCGTCATGAGGTCCCTCAAAGGAAAAATAATGTGTGCTCAAAATTTGAGATCAAATGGGACACAAATCAGAGCATGAATCGTCCCCTAAGGTCTAGAGAGTTAAGGACATAATTTCTAAAAATTTACAATGAAATGGAAGGAAAATTGATGGGAAAATAATGATAAATGACCAAGGAGTGTTTGGATAACTAACCTTATCATCAATGGATGATTCCCTAAACTTTTCTCTTTTTAAGCTCTAAAAATAGTAGGAAAATGGATGATAATTGAACAGGAAATTCAGGTAAAGGGATTTACTAGGTGTCGCCAACGAAGTCTCCCAGTTGCTTAAGCAACTATTGCTAAAGTGGCTATTTGACTTTTAAAGTGGTTGGGCACAGGTACATAGGCATCATTAAAGCAACCTCCCAGCTACTAAAGTGATGTCTGCTAAAATGGATATTGGTTGTTTAAGTAGTCCACGACAAAATAGCCAAGGTAGCTAAAGAAATCCAATGTCGCTAAAGAGACTATCGCTTAAGTGGTTACACCAGCAACCTGATGCATCAGGTTTTCTAAGTCTCAAATGGATTGAAATTGGGTGCCCAAGATCCATCCAAACCCATGATGTGCAAACAATATCTGATAATATACCAATTCAACATTCTAAACTCAATGGATCCATAATAACTTTCATCCTAGATCATTTAAGTTAAATATAGGGCCCATACCTATATTTCCATATTTTATATAATCTGTCTAATATCCCAAAACGAATTTGGAAGCCTTAGTACCTAAACCAAGGGTCTCCTTAGCCGAAAATCAATATTCTAGAGTTGATGATATTGTTGAAGTTCTCATCCAAGGTCGTTTACAAGGGTTTTTGTCCGAGACCAATTCCTTAACATTGAAAGCTTCAATATAGGAAAATAAGCTTAAAACCCAAAAAAACTATGTGATAACTAAAATAAAGTTTTAAGAAGTCATGAATGGCCTATAGCTATTATGGGGAGGCCTAAAATGCTAGAAATATGTGAAAATAAAGGAAATGACCTAGAGGGATTTACAATATTCACTACTATTAAAGGCATGAGGTACTGGGCCCTCATGCTCTAAGAAAGACTCCCCAGATAACCGCCAAGGTGAAGCAACACTTTTAAGGGATTTTTCCATAGGTATCCCTTTTTCAACCACCCTTCTTTCTTCATTTTTCAAATAACTAGAACTCAAACACAACAACCAACTGGCATCCAACTCAATTGAGAATGGCTAATGCATGCAAATCTAGCCATACCACATTGATACCAAATCGATACCAGCGCAACCAAGGAAAACTTAACCAAGCCAAAGGGAATCCAAGGCATGAATCGTACAACAAACTCTAATATCTAAATATAACCTTCTTTTATCTTTATAAACATGCTATTTAATTTGAACTACCCAAAATATCACTCTAGTCCTATTCGTATAACCAAATCCAACTTACATGAAATAACTAAAGTTGATACATCGATAATCCATAATGGAAAACATAGATAATCCAATAGGGTGCTACCTGGACAAACAATGGAGATGGTCAAAGCCTATGATCTTCTGAAAAGGCTACAGTTGGTTCAAATTACCCTTGAAACAAATAGTCAGGGCCCAAAACATAAACTCTCAGAACCAAGCGATCTGCTCCATAATATTCCACTAAATGAGGATGAAACCATGCTAAGACCAATTTTACTACAGTTCTTTTGTTGAGCAGACAATCCAAAGTTTTTGCAAAAAATATGAAAAAGGCCAAAATAAGAAGGAACCATCACCAAGTGCCAATGGGCTATCACCTGGACATTAATTAGTAACAATCTACCTGAACTGAAGAAGACTGAGTAGGTAGGTAAAAAGTACGCTTAGCCAACCCATAGGTAAAACCCTAGATGAGATAAATTTGAAAAATAAGGCTTCACCCAAGATCTACAACTCTCAGTTAAAATTTTAATACAAAGGTTGAATCGCTAAATATCAACTCCCAAACCAATCATGTAAATGGGTACGCATCCGTACTCTCATATCTAACAAGCATCAAATCCAAAACTAAATCCAAAAAGTATAAACTAAGGCCAAATACATAAATTGACCTTACTATCATAAATCAAGCCTATAACGACCTTAAAATTTAATGAAATATGTGAAATATGTGTTTTGTGAGATCTGAATATTTTACCACTCTTTATAGTTGCATTATCATATTTTTGAGGTGTAGGTAATTGGCATAATTTTAGATGTATTTTGGTATCTTTTGTGTGATATTGTGTTTTTGGAAGCTTTGAGAGCCTTGTTTTAGACTTTTGTCGTTATCTTTTGATTTGTGTAATGAATGGCTAAATGAATTATGTCAACAGATCTAGAATATTAATTTTAGGGTGGTAAAATGTTTGGTTTAGTTTTATGGCTTTTAAATCACATTTTGGGCCTCGATTTGAAAAATTGTGATTTTGGATTTTAGGGGTAAACTGTGTGAAGATGACATCTTTTAAAAAATCTAATATCTCTACTAAGTACGGAGTATCAAATTTAGTGTGGTTTCGTAGTTCATTTACTTATATCATATTTTGAATGAATCTCAAGGCATGGGTGGGAACTTGAAAAACTTTCAAAATAAAAATAATATTTGGTGTTGCGATCGCTAGCCTTGGCCGCGATCGCAACTACTAAAATTGCCAGGGCCCCTGTGCGATTATGACAGACCTATTCAGGTTGGGTATAGTGCAATATCACACCTCGAGTTGCGATAATGATGGTAAATCACCTGGACTGGGTATAAATTAAGTCTTTTCCATGAATTTTGTCCATTTTTCATCTTGCCTCTTGAAAGATAAACCCTAAGATAGTGTGAGATCTTAATATGCAAAGCTTGTGGGTGCTTGGGAAGCTAGATTAATGTCTATTTCATGATTCTATTATGCATTTAAGGTGAGATTTCATCCTTTTTCTTACTCAAATTCTTGATTATTATTCAAAACCCCAAAAATCTCAGTACTTGATTTAATCCTAAATTTCACTCCTTTTAACTTGTATAATGTTTCTAATCATATAATCACTTATTTTTCCTCAATTTAACCTTCAAAACATCTTCAACTCTTGGATTTGAAATGGATTTCAAAGGTTTTACTTGATAAATTTTAAAAGTAGTTTTTTCTATTTGAAACTCATTTTTAAATTGATTTGACCAGGGTTTTCAACTATAGATTCCTAAAGGCATGGAAACATGTTTTTGAAACAAAGTTTCAATTTTTCCCTTCTTTTTTAAAAACTCATTTCGAGGGTCCGTTTTGACATCAAAACATATGGAGTCAATATGGATATCATTAGCTTTGTTTTTATTCATAGATTATATTTCTCTTGATTTTAATTGACATCGAGATCATTCATGAGAAGTTGGAATTTGTGGTTGAAGTGTAGTAGACCCATTTTGGCATTCCAGTTAGATTATGGCTTTACTCTTTTATAATGGGATGGATAAAAAATGTTGGTACAAAATGCATATTAGGGGTGGGAACTAATCATGAAAAATGTCTATCTTTGTTTTGTGTCTGTGTGGGGTCTTATATGTAAGGTATTTGTTAAGAATGAGGTATTATATAATATTCGTGACTAAGTTGGGTCTTACGTGATATTGATAACCTTGACTTTATATGAATAATTGTATTGTGTTGTTAAAAATTCCTATTGTGGTACCATTGATGTATTGTGACATATTCATACTTGTTCCATATGAAACATGTGGGAATTTCATGGATGAACAAAAATAACGAGTGGATATTGGCTCATGTGGTTGTGGGATTATATTATTATGGTTGGTTGTGGAATTATATCAATTTGGATTAATTGTGGAAATACTCATTATGACTTATTGTGAGCATTATATCATCATATCATACTCATTTATGAAACAAACGGTACCATCATGAGAATGCCTGATATACGGCAATACCTTATAAAACCCTTGCCGAGGGATATGCTAGGAAGGAGATTTGGATATGGATTATGGATTATATATGGTTTTATAAACCCTTGTTGTATCCTATATTAGGATGCTTTCCTCCTTTGGTGAATACGATAGTTGTGTAATAATCTCGAAGGTTGTGGGATGACCTTGTGCATCATCATCATTATCAACATCGTTAGTAGTAGAATCATCATATACATTATACTTTTTCTATTGGGTTTATGTTTGCTTATATTGCCATATTATTGTGCTATCCCTCTAATAGTCCAATATTCCTTTATGCGTATTTGATGAGCTTGTATAAATATGTCCCCCTCATCTTCATATGTGCAATATAATGTATACTTGTGTTCAATATTAGTGTGTTGTTGTAATATATATGTTATATGCATTAGAACTATTAGTGCAAACTGTGCATGTTACTATTGTCGGACATTATTTAATTGCAGGTGGTGTGCCCTTAGTGTGTACTTTGTGTGCTTTATTTTCTACTTTTCTCAGACAACCTTTAATACCTAGTGAGTACAAGCGGACCGTACTCACTCTACTGTACCCTTCTGGTGCAAATTCAAATTTGGTTGCACTTCAAACTTGATAAATTTTGATGCATCTGATTATGTAAGGTAGTGGTCGAGCATTCATGCATCCATAGTTCACCTCTATGTTTATATATTAGTTATGTCCTTATTAGTACTCGCAGAGAGATGTTAACCCCTTATAGATATTTTTGATGTATTTGACTCATGGATTGTATTAGTAGCCCTTAAACTATTAACAGTAGGTTTTTGGAATGTATAGTATTTTGATATATTCTTTATGCATTATTGTAATTTTTTATATGGTTCATATTTGTTCTAGAAGCCTTACCTTTGGGGTATTTTAGTCTTTTCCTCTTTTCATCTTTTTGTGTTAGTTTAGGATGATAGCTTACTTGTCATGGTATAATACAATAAGAGGTAGAGGTGGTGGTGCCCATATGGTGGTAGGGCTACTTAGCATGTTGGTGGTCGTGGTCAGTGCTATGTTATAATCCCTAGGCCTAAGGCAGACACTTCAGATGATGTGGTTAGAGTTCTCATCCCCATTTGTTCAAAATCTATATCTGTGTTATTTGAGTCTGGGTCTACCTTTTCCTATGTGTCTACATATTTTTCTTTGGGTTTTAATTCTATCAGTAAGCCTCTTGTTATGCCTATTCATGTATTCATACTTGTAGGAGATTCATTAGTAGTGGATTGGGTGCATCAATCTTGTGTTGTGACCGTTGTGGCCATGAGACGTGTAGGTTTTATTGTGCTATATATGGTTGACTTTGATGTTATTTTTTGTATGTACTGGTTGGCTCCATATCATGTTGTCTTAGATTATTTTGTTAATACCAAGACTCTAGCTCCACTAGGTGTACCAAAGTTAGCATGAAAGGGTATGCTCCATTTGAGTCCTAAGATGATCATATTTTATGTTCAGTCATGAAAATTAATTGAGAGGGAATGTTTATCTTATTTGGCTCATATTCATAATACTTGTGTTATTTTTCCTCCTTTCTTAGATTCTATCTGTGTGGTTTGTGAGTTTGTGGATGTGTTCCCTACGTATTTTCTAGGTATGCTTCTAGATCATGATATTGATGTTTCTATTCATGTTGATCTGGGGACAAAGCCCATTTATATAGCTCCTTATAGGATGGCCCAGCTGAATTGAAGGAACTAAAACATTAGTTGCAGGAGTTGTTGGATAAGGGATTTATCTGAACTAATATATTGATTTAGGGTGCACCTGTCTTGTTTGAAAAGAAGAAGGATGGGTCTACATGCATGTGTATTAATTATCGGCAGTTGAATAAGGTGATGGTTAAGAAAAAGTATCCCCTTCCTCATATTGATAATTTATTCGATCGGCACCATAGTGTTGTAGTGTTTTTAATGATTAATTTGAGGTTCGATTAAAACCAGTTGAGGATTAGAGCTTTGGATATTCTAAAGACAACTTTTTGGACTTGATATGGTCACTATGAGTTCCTGGTCATGTCTTTTGGGTTGACCAATACACCTACCAAATTCATCGAGTTGATGAACTAGGTGTTTCTATCATATCTCGAATGCTTTGTTATTGTGTATGTATATATATATATATATGATCTCTTAGTTTATTCTAAGAGTGAGGCAGAGCATAAAGAGCATTTGTGGGTTCTGCTTTGGAGACTGAGGGATGTGGAGTTGTATGCTAAGTTATCCAAGTGGGTGTCTTGATTTGAGTCTGTTTCTTTCTTAGGTCACATGGTAAATAAGAAGGGTATTATTATTGATCAAGGTAAGATTGTAGCAGCTCATGATTGGGATAGACCTACATTACCCACCAAGATTCAGAGTTTTGTTAGTTTGGCAGGTTATAATTGGCATTTTGTTGAGGGTTTCTTATCTATTGCTGCTCCATTGACCAAGTTGACTCAAAAGAAGATTTTGTTAGTTGTCCGATGCTTGTGAGGTGAGCTCTTAAAAGTTTAAGGATTTGTTGATTTTATCTTCTATCCTGACTTTATCCAAGGAGGGCATGGGTTTTACCATCTTTTGTGATACTTTGGTATTGGGTTAGGAGTTGTATTGGTGCAGGAGTGTAAGATGATTGTGTATACTTCTCAACAGTTTAAGACCTATAAGAGATTACCTTATACATGATTTGGAGTTGTGCACAGTTGTTTTTGCTTTGAAGTTGTGGAGGCACTACTTGTATGGAGTTCGTTGTAAGATTTTCTCAAATCATCATAGCCTTCAGTATTTCTTCACCAAGTGAGATCTTAATATGAGGTAGCATCATTGGCTTGAGTTTCTTAAGGATTATGACTTGACTACTATCTACTATTTGGGCAAGGCTTATATGGTTACAGATACCTTGAGCCGAAAGTCGACTATCATGGGCAGTTTGGCATATTTTTTGACCCAAGAGAGGCCATTCGCCTTACAGGTTCAATCTTTATATAATCAAATAGCTATACTTAATATTTTGACCCCTGGGTGTGTTTTGGCCTTCATAGAGACTTGGTCTTCTTTGATGGAGCAGATTTAAGATCATCAATTTAATAATGCAGGTTTGAGGTCGATTTGAGATAAGGTGTTGAGTGGTAAGGCAAAGGAAGCCTCTCTTGATTTGTATGGAGTTTTGAGGATTGGTAGTCAAGTTTGTGTGCTGAGAGTGGGTGATTGGATTAGAGTGATTTTGGAGGAGGTCGATTGTTCCAAATATTTAGTCCATCTGGGAGTGACTAGGATATATTATGACTTAAGGTAGCATTACTGGTGGGGTGGTATGTGGAAGGATGTAGGAAACTTTGTAGCTTGTTGCCTTTGTTTCCAGCAAGTAAAGTCTAAGCATATGAGACCAAGTGCATTGCTTCAGGGGTTACATATTCCTGAGTGAAAGTGGGAATATATCACTACAGATCGTATGACTAGTTTGCCCCGTTCTTCTTATGGTATTGATAGAATTTGGGTCATCATGGATTGATTTACCAAGTTAGCCTATTTCCTACCAGTTCAGGTTTTCTTTAGTGTTGAGAGGTTGGCTCGTATCTACATCCATGAGATTGTGCATCTGCAAGCTGTGCCTGTGTCTATCATTTCAGATTATGGTTAATTATTCACATCTTACTTCTGGAATACTTTACAGAATAAGTTGGCACTTAAGTTGATCTTAGCACAGTAATTCACCCTCAGACTGATTGCTAGTTAGAGTGGATTATCCAGGTTTTAGAGGATATGCTTCACACGTGCGTGATGAATTTTAGGGACTAATGGAAGTAACATTTAGCTTTAGCACAGTTTGCTTATAATCACAACTACCATTCCAGTATCGATATGGCTCCTTTAGAGGCATTGTCTGGTAGGCGTTGTCTAGTTGATTGGTTTGATGTTTCTAAGGTTAGACCTCGAGGTACGTACTTTTCACGAGTCCTTACATAGAGTTTGGGTCATTCAGGATATGCTTTGAGTAGCCCAGAGTAGGTAGAAGTGTTATGCTGATCGTAGACATTGTGCCTTAAGATTTGGTAATAATGACCATGTTTTCCTTCGAGTTTTACACATGAGGGAGTGATGAGGTTTAGGAAAAGGGGCAAGCTCAACCCCACGTATATTGGTCCGTTTGACATTCTTCGGACCATTGGTGATGTGGCTTATAAGTTGTCCATGCCCCCAAATTTATTGGTTGTTCATCTAGTTTTTCATATTTCTTTGCTTTATTATTACATTACTGACGAGTTTTATGTCCTTTATTGAGAGTCAGTTTAGTTAAATGAGTGATTTCTTTCATGGAGAAGTCGATCTCCATTTTGGCTAGCGATGATAGACGGTTACGTTCTAGAGTTATCCTTGTGGTTAAGGTTCAATGGTGACACCGACCTATATATGAAGATATATAGGAGGCGAAGGCCGATATGCGTAGTTCTTATCCCCATCACTTTATCAATTTAGGTATTTCTTTTCCTTAGTTCGAGGACAAACTAGATTTTTAGTGGTGGAAGATGTAATGACCTGAAATTTAATCAATTATGTGAAATATGTATTTTGTGTGATTTGTCAATTTTATCCTTACCTGTAGTTGCATTATGATATTTAGGGGTATAGGGATGACTAACACAGTTCTCGATGCATTTTTGTGCCTTTTTTTGCTATATTGTGATTTTTGGAGGCTTCAAGAGCCTTATTTTATTTTTGACTTATGGGGTTATCTTTTGATCCGTGCAGCGGTTGGATGAATGGACTATACCAGCAAAATTGAAACTTTGATTTTAAGGTGGTAACATGTTTGGTTTAGTTTTATGGTATTTAAATCTCATTTCAAACCTCGATTTGAAAATTTGTAATTTCGGGTTTTGGCAGTCAACTATGTGTGGACATCATTTTTTTGAAAATTTGATATCGTTATTGAGTTTGGAGCATCGAATTTTGTGTGGTTACATAGTTTATTTTCTTATATCGGATTCCGACTAAATCCTGAGACATTGGTGGGAACTAGGAAAACTTTCCAAGTTTAGCTGATATCTGTTGCCAGCAATTGCCAACCTCATCATGATCGTGACTAGTGAGATTGCCAGGGCCCTTGAATGATCGCAACAGCCCTATCTAGGCACGAAAAAGTGCGATCGGACAACCTGGGTAGCGATAGTGACAACCAAGCACCTAGAATGGGTATAAATTAAGTTTCTTCCATGATTTTTATCCATTTTCCATCTTGCCTCTTTAGAGATAAACCCTAAAAAGTGTGAGAGGTTAAAAGCAAATCCTGTAGGGGCTTGGGGAGCTAGATTAACGTCTATTTCTTGATTCAACTACGGATTTAAGGTGAGATTTCATCCCTTTTCTTACTCTAATTGTTGATTATTGGCCAAAATCCCAAAAAACTTATTACTTAGTTTAATCCCAAATTTAACTCCTTTCACTTGTATAATGTTTCTAATCATATAATCACTTGTTTGTCCTAAATTAAACCTTCAAAACATCTCGGATTTTTGAATCAAAAATGGATCTCAAAGGTTTTACTTGGTAAGATTGAAAATAGTTTTTCCTCAATTTCAACCCCATTTTTAACTCAATTAGACTTGGGTTTTCAATTATGGATTGCTAAAGGAAGGGGAAACATATTTTTGAAGTAAAGTTTCAATTTTATCCTATTTTTCAAAAGCCTATTTCGAGGGTCCATTTTGACCCCAAACCAAAAAACGGACAGATGGTATCATTGGCTTTGTTTTGACAAGTAGATTGTATATCCCTTTGTTTTATTTGATTTCGAGATTGTTCGTGAGAAGTAGGGCTTTGTGCTTGAAGTGTAGTGGACCAATTTCAGCGTTCCAGGTAGGTTATGGCTTAACTCTTTTAGACTGGGCTGGGTAGTAAATGTCGGTACAAAATGCATGTTAAGGGTGAGAACTAATCATTAAAAATGTCTTTGTGTTGTTCCAGTATTGGGGCCTATATGTGATGCAGTTGTTGAGAATGAGTTATTATGGGATATGTGACCGTGTAGGGTCCTATGTGATATTGGTAGCCTTAACTTCATATGAATAATTGTATTATGTTGTTGAAAATGCCTATTGTGATACCATTGGTGCATTGTGATATATTTATACTTTTAGAATACGAAACATGTGGGAATTTCATGGATGAACGAAAATAGTGAGTGGATATTGGCTCACATAGTTGTGGGATTGAATTGTTCTGGTTGGTTGTGCAAGGATATAATTGTAGATTGATTGTGGAAATACTCATTGTGATTGGTTGTGAGCATTATATCCTCATATCATACTCATTTATTATACAAATAGTACCACCATTGCAACACCTTATAAAACCCTTCTCGGGGGATGTATCGGGAAGGAGATATGTATATGTATTATGGATTGTATAAGAGTTGACGAACCCCCTATTGGTCCCATGTCAGGAGGATTTCCTTCGTGGGTGTATATAAGGATTGTGCGACGATCCCATAGGTTGTACGACGACCTCGTGCATCATTATTATTGTCATCATCATCATATATGTTGCACTCATTGAATTGTGTTTATGTTGTTCTTGTATTGTCATATTGTCGTGTTATCCCTCTAATTGTCCTATATTCCTTTATCTGTATTTGATGAGCTTGTATAAATTATGCTCTCTCGTCTTCTTATCCGCGATATAATGTATACTTGTGTTCCATCTTGGTGTGTTGTTTAAATATATGTGTTATATACATTAGAACTGTTAGTGCAAATAGTGTGGGCTACCGTTGTGTGACATTTTATGATTGTAGGTGATGTTCCCTCTGTGTGTATATTATATGCTTTATTTTATACTTCACTTAGTCAGACTATTATACCTAGTGAGTACGAGTGGATCGTACACACTCCTATTGTACCCTTCTGGTGCAGATTGAGGTTCGGGTGTGCCTCAGACCTGATGAATTCTGACGTCTTCAGATTATTCAAGGTAGCGGTCGAACACTCATACATTCGAAGTTCATCTCTATCTTTCTATATTAGTAATGTCTTTATTAGTACTCAGAGTCGGATGTTGACCCTTTGTGGATATTTCAGAAATATTTGACTCAAGGATTATATTAGTAGTTCTTACACATTTGACACCTGATTTTGGGAATATATGGTACTTAGATATGTTCATTTCGCACTGTTATAATTTCTTACACATTTGACACCTGGTTTTGGGAATATATGGTATTTGGATATCTTCTTTCAACATTGTTATAATTTCTTATATGGTTCGGCTTTGTTCTAGAAGCCTTACCTTGGGGTATTTTGTTTTTTTTCCTCTTTTTGTGTTACTTTTGGGGTGATAGGCTTACTTGTCAAGGAACGTCGTGAAAAGTTCCATCATGACCTATGTTTTGGGTTATGACAAGGTGTATCTCCACTAGTTCCTACCAGAGACAAAATTGAAATATCACAGAAGAACATAACCACAACTGGGGAGCATTATCAGTTGAAGACACAAGTAGTCAGCTCCAAATCTCCTGAAGGCATAAAGTATCAATGCATAACCAAAAACTCACCAAGGTTGCGAAATGTACTAACAAGAACCCAAAACTAAAACAGCTCTGAGGAATGAAACCTTAGCCTGAAATTGGTCAATCTAATACTCTATCTACAGCAATGAACACCCATAGGCTCACATCAACAGGTAAAATCACTCCACAGTTTTATTGGCAAAGTAAATATTGAAATAAGGATTTTCAAAATCCACCCATGTATAAAACCGTTCACCTAATAAAACCATGAATCACATCCAAAAATAACATAGCACCAATATCCATATTAACACCAAGGTCAAGACTACAACTGGAAAATTACCCAAGCGACTCGGGATGGGGAAATTCTAATTAGACAACTTAAAAAGTGACTATAGAAAAGGATTACCTATTTACACCAACATAACTCAATCATGAACCACATAAGGGAAAAATGGAGTGTCCAACTCCACACCAATCCTAAGACCAAATATATCACCAGGAGATGAACCCAACAACCAAAAATGCAAACCTGTGACCTTTCGACATCAACATCAAGATCACTTCCAGGCAATGAGCTAGCCGAATTAAAGAATTAATCCCAATCCAGTCAACCTCATAATTGGGCTAGAGATAAAGATAGCCAATGTTGAAATTTCAGCAAACCAGGACGCAAGTCCTACAATTTTAAGTCAAAATAGTAAATATAAACAAATCCCAACTCTTGAACCATAACACAACCATGGAAGGAAAACCTACCTTCCATTTTCATACCGCACTCAACTACCAATCTCATATTTCCAACAAAAGAGGAAAAATGACTAACCTCACCTCAGTAAAAGAGAGGAAACCATCCAACTGAGCTAGCAACTGATGCCAATAAATAAGAATCATGAGGAGGGAAATTCTAACTATATAATGCTAGTATAGCCACCAATCAAGGATTGATCGATCAACATTATCACATTGACAATAATAGCAACAATAATATAATCATCAGAATAAAGAGTAGGAGGTACTAAAGCTGAAATCAGCAACAAGTACCATTATAGGGCCATAAGAAGGCCAATATGCCACAGTAAATGGGACTCGAACCCAAATACCTAGGGAAATATCAATACTAATCCACTCTATCTACTACTGAAAGAAATCATCTACTAGGTAGTCACATAATCATGAACTTTACACTAAGGCATAAAACAACCAATATAAACCTAACAAAGTACATAATCATATATGGATATCACAACCCTAATTCAAATTAAACAGTAGGTAAAGAAAGGAAATAAAAAGTGCCCTATCACGGTAGAAACCTAAAATCATAATCCTAATGTGCTCGATGGTTTATGAATCTAGTCTGGTCTATACTCGAACTGAGCGTCTGAATCAACAAGTGAGGCACTAAGTGCGCTACCTGTAACTAAAGATGCCACATATCTATGAGACTGCTCTAGATGAGCTGAATGACTAACAATCCAATGTGAAGGACATTTTCTTGACCAAGGACCAGTCTCTCTATAGTCGTAACCAAACACTTGAAGCCAAATTAGGTGATAAACAAAAGGTGTCCCTAATTTACTGACCAACTGACGTCGAGGACACTCCCCACTGAAATGACCATCCTCCCTACAGTAATAACATACCCCAGGAGCTCTAGGCTGAGTAAGAACATATGCTTACTTTATATGAACCACCAACTCATGTTTGTTGAAATCTCTAGATGAATAGACAATCTCACAATAACAAAAACAATTTTATGGAACACTCTACGGTATGACACTCACTGATCTAAAATAGCTTCCACAGCCTAAAAACCCATATTGAATACTCCACAAGACCTGATAAGAACTCTACTCATCGTGATCACCATGACCAATTTGAGAGCCACCTGCAGCCTGAAATACTACCTATGTAGGATTAACATATTGCAAGTAATGTTGATCTTCACCGAGAGGATCTTTACCTCCAAATGGAATACCAATAGCATTATACTGATGACATGTCCCATTACCGCCAACTCTATAAGTCTCAATACATGCCAAATAGAGACTTAAGTATTTGTACCAAAAACTTGATCTGTCAAATTTTCTAAGTCCAAAATAAACTCTAACCAGGTGCTCGAGATTCATACGAAATCCCATGCATGCAAACAAACTATCCTACCATACAAAATTCATCATTTTGGACTCAATAGAACCAACCCAACTTTCATCTGAGATTATTTTTAATAAATATGGGGCCCATACCTATAGTTTGATTTTTCATATAATCCACCCAATATCCTAAAACGACTCCAGAAGCCTTAGACCTAAACCAAGCTTCCCCTGGTATAAAAGAAATACTTTGGAGCTGATGGAATTATCAAAATTCTCATCTGAGGTTGCTTACTATGAATTTTAGTTCGAGACCAATTCCATCACAGCGATATCTTACAAATAAAAAAATAAGCCTAAAACCCAAACGAAGTGTTATATAACTAAACTAACAGTTCCGACAAGTCATTAATGATGTTTAGTTGTTGTGGGGAGTCTCAAAATGATAGAAATATGTGAAAATTGCAAAAATGATCAAGAGGGTCACTACAACCTAGAATATACCAAAGAAGGGCGGTATGACTGTGGTGACCAATGAGAAAAATGCGTTGATTCCACTTAGGCTAGCCACAAGATAAAGTATGCATTGATTACATAATGCTTAAATCTTGGACACTTTGGGATAATTTTCCAATGTCTTTTATTGATCAAATGTTGGATCAGTTTGCAAGAAAGAGTTGGTATTGCTTCTTATAAGGTTATTTAGGATACAACCAAATATATATTTCACCCAAATACCAAAAACAACAATACTCACATATCCCTATGACACTTTCTCCCTTCAAACAGATGCCTTTTGTGTTGTGTAATGCACTAGCTACGTTCCAAAGGTGTATGATATCTATTTTATCATATATGGTACGGGACATTTCAGAGGTGTTCATGGATGACTTTTCTATGGTAGAGGATTCATTTGATGATTGTTTAATCGACTTAAGCAATGAATTATAGTGTTGTGAAGAGTTCAACCTTGTTCTCAACTGGAAAAAAAGTAACTTCATGGTGAAAAAGGTCATAGTATTGCAACATAAGATCATGGCGAAGGTAATCAAAGTTGGCTGAGTCAAAATCAAGGTAATTGAAAAGATACCTTATCACGACCCACACCAGGGCCTAGTTATGGCAGGTATCTAAAGCCCATTGTATCCCAGAGACCACCCTCTTAGCCTAATATTCAAAGCGTAATAAATGTAAATAGTGGACGCCAACCAAAATATAAAGTAAAGCTAAATAAGTCTAATCAAGTTCTAGGAGTTAAAACACAATAACCACAACATCCCAACACTTTCCATGAAAGCCTCTAAAGTAGAAATACTAAACCAGATCTTGACATACCCCTGACAATGACAAAAGAGAATTCATAACTCCCAAAATCTAAAAATGAATCTAAAGAAATTGGAAGGTTTTGCAAAAGAAGGAGGTTCACCACTTCACTGCAACTCGACTAACGTACCACACCACCTAACACTGTACAAGAGCAACAAAAAATCCCTTGAATCCTACATCAAGATAATATGTAGCATCCAGGGATGATCAGTGTGGGAAGCACCGACATGTAACCCAGGAAAAGTGATAAGATAATGTCATTGCCAAAAACTAATCAAAACCGCATGCATAATATTCAAATATACCTATATAGGTTGTTGGGAAAAGGATAAGGTTCGTGAACATGAAATTTTAAATAATTAACCTGAAATCTGTAGTTCGCTCTAGCCTAAATGTACGCACGGGCTATATGGGTTCTGCTCCTCCTATTGAAAAGGCCTAACTACGTGTTGGCCATACGAATTAAGGAAACAAAAGAAAGTCTAAGGACACAAAGGTGATAGCCATCCAAAATAAAATATATGCACCAAGCAGAAAATCACATGGATCGCCACACTGGCGAACATGGGTTCCAGTGTTGGTCCCATGGGACCTATACCATAACAGTGAACTACACAATTCTTTTTAAGCCCAAATTAAAATAGTTTGCACACAAATCCAACCATTAACCAAGGAGTCATTTTAATCAGGCATTACTAACTTGGTATCTTCATACCAATATGTTTGTAAGCTTATATAATTATGCCAAACCAATCCAATAACTATTACACTATCGATTTCTATTTAAAACCCAAACCATTGCATTCAAGGGCATTCCAAAACCATTTTCACCATCCAATTAACCATTAATAAAAAGAAATATTTAAAAGGTAGCATAAACTATGTTGATATTAATGTTTAAAACTAGGTTTACAAAATGGGTTGAGGATAAATGCCAATACCAAGCCAAAAAACATCAATGTCGGGAAACCCATGTTCCCCATACCAATCCTCATACAATGCACCCATTCAACCCCAAAATCATAAATTAAAGTATGAATAACATATTTAAATCATGGGGAAACAATTCAAGTATAAACCAATCAAAGTACCTCAACCCAATTTTAAACCCAATAATTAAATCACGTGAATGTTGAATCAATTTATGCCAAAATATAAAATACAAGTTTAGGATTAGGAGATATGCCTGAAATATACAAGAAATTTAAAAGGATTCAAAGTTTGGAGCTTGACTGATTGATTTCCTTGTAAAACCCTAGTGTCTCTTACCTTTGGAGTTAAAGAGGAAGAGTAATATTTTTATTTTGATAACTGATGTTAGAGAGGTTATTAGTGTGTTTTTAAGTCATGCGAAAGAATGTGAAAGTACGAAAAGATCATAAATACCCTAATTAAAAATGTAGGAAAAATTAGGAACAGTCATCATGACTTAGGTAACGACTATTGAGGTCTGACCACGAATTGTGTCCTGGAGTCGTTATCTGAGGGTCAACAATCTATACTTTCACCATTATGATAATGAGTTACCCATAAAAAAACATTATGTAACATTGCAAGTCACGACGGAGACTCTTGATCAAAGGCTAAACTCGAGGTCATCCTTCTATTGTTGCAACGACTCCTTCCTAATGACTCATTGTGTCTCACAACGGGTCGTACCTTGGACTCATTGGCAAGGTATCAATACCTAAACCTACTTACTACTATGATAAGGAGTCCTACTAACAACTCATTATGTGGCATCATGACTCGTACCCTGTACCGTTATCATTGGCAATTTCTGAAATTATTTCAAAAACTTGCCTAATTCAATTACTCAACTCTTGGAAGGTCTAAAGCTCTAAACATAGGGTGTCACATAACCTCCCCCTTTAGGATCATCCATCGTTGAGTAAGGAGTTAGGGCACCCTTAGCACAATAATATAAGAAATACAAGTAGAATCTAAAGACAAATTTCAAATATGGGAAACAAAGTTCACACCTTAAGCACTTCCTTCCATTACTGAAAACAAGAATGGGTACTTGGCTTTCATATCTTCATCAGATTCCCGTATAGCTTTCTCTATCTTTTGCTTTCTCCAAACACCTTCTCCGAAGCTAGATCATTTGTTCTAAATCTATGAACTTGTCTATCCAATCTGTCAATCTGGACTTTCTCATAAAACAAACAGTCTGAAACACCAATATTCTTAATAGGCACTATCAAAGAAGGGTCACCCATACACTTTTTTAGCATAAACACCTGGAAAACAGGATGAATAGAAGAAAAACTAGATGGAAATTCCAACTTATATCTAACATTCCCAATTCTCCTCATAATCTAATATGGACCAATTTAACAAGGGACAGAGCTTCCCCTTCTTTCCAAACCTCATGACTCCTTTCATAGAAAAAACCTTCAAGAACACCCAATCACTAACCTTAAACTCCAACTCACTCCTCCTGACATCTATATAAGAATTTTGGTACCTCTGAGCAGTCTTACGTTCTTCTCTAATCACTTTCACCTTCTCCATGGCTTGGTGAACCAAGTTAGGACCAAACAACCTAGTCTTACCAACCTCAAACCATCTAATAGGAGATCAACACCTCCTTCCATAAAGAGCCTCAAAAGGAGTCATTTGAATGCTAGAATGATAACTGTTATTGTATACAAACTCAATAAGGGGAAAATAATCAACCCAACTACCTTTAAATTAAATCACATAGGCCCATAGCTTATCCCCTAAATTATAAATAGTATGATCTGCTTATCCATCCATCTGAGGGTGGAAAGCGATGCTATGGTTCACCTGAGTACCCAAACCTTTCTAAAACAAATGCCAAAATTGCAAAAAAAACTATGTACCTCGACCAAAAATATTAGATGCTAGTGCTCTATGCAACATAACTATCTCTTGAATGAACAACTTAGCATGTCCTCTCCTAAGTAGTTAGTCCTTACTAGTAAAAAGTGAGAAGACTTAGAAATCATATCCAAATGAACCAAATAGAATCACACTAATTGTGAGACTACGGAAAACCTATAATAAAGTCCATACAAATGATCTAATTTTCAGTTCATGGTAGCCCAAACAAAGATCAATCTTAGAGAAACATTTAGAACCCTAAAGCTGATCAAATAGGTCATCAATCCTAGGAAGAGGATACTTATTTTTCACTGTAACCTTAATCAATTAAGGATAGCCTATATATATCCAAAAATTCCCATCTTTCATTCACACCAAAAGTAAAGAATCACCCTATGGAGAAACACTAGGATAGATGAAACCCTTATAAAGAAGTTCATTTAACTGCTTCTTCAGTTCCTTTAGTTCAGCCAAAGCCATGCTAAAATAAGGAATGGAAATGGGTTGAGTATCCAGTAGAAGATCAATCCCAAAATCTATTTCCCTACTAGGAGGAATTCCAAGTAAGTCATCGAGAAAAACTTCAACAAATTCATTAACCACAGGATAGATTACAAATAAGGACTCTCAGAACGAGAATCCTTAACCTAAAGTAGATGTTATAGACACCCATTGGAAATTATTTTCTTGGATCTAAGATAGGAAATAATCCTCTCTTTAGGTACTGAGGAACTCCCATCCCATTATAGCACTGGCTCATTTGGGAAATGGAAACTGACCTTTCACACCCTACATTCCAAAAAAGCATAGCATGAATGAAGCCAATCCATCCATAAGATTACATCAAAATCCACCATATCAATCTTTATCAAATCCACCAATGTCTTTCTATGAAAGATAGATACCACACAACGCCTACAGATTTGTCTACAAATGATAGTACCACCAACTGGAGTAGGCATAGTAAAGGAGTCAAAAATATTTTTAGGACTAAAACCAAGGTGTACAGCCACATAAAGGGTCACATAAGATAAGGTCGAACCCGAATCAACCAAATAATAAACATCTTGGGGAAAGAAAAATAACATACCAATGACAATATCGAGGAGTGACTTAGATTCCTGATGATTAGTAAGTGCATAGAGATAATTTCAGATAGTTTCAGTACTAGAAGTGGCTCCCTTAGGTGTAAAAGTTAAAGAAGTGGCAATTGGAACCTTGTTTATTGCAGTGGAAGCTATAGCTATAGAAAAATTTCATTGTATATGGCCAGGCTTACCACAATTGAAATATAAGTTCCTCTCCTTCTCACAATAACCACAGTGAAGTTGCCTACAAAAATAGCAATAAGGGTAAGGTATGGCTGACTTATCTCAACTAGCCCAAGAATGGGAATCCTGTGACCTAGGTCTACTTCTAGCTTGGAAATAAATATCACCCAAAGGCTAAAGATAAAGAGCACTAGCCATTAAATATGAATTTTCCTAGTTCTTCTTCTCAGTCCAGTTCTTGCTATCTCTCTTACTGTTCTGCAAACCTGCACCCTGCTCTGAATTCTAAACTTCTTGTTTTTCCTTTCACCAATCTCTACCTATTTTTTTCTTATCCTTCACCTACAACACACAAACCACTATCCTAGAGATGTCCATATCGTTGTTCAACACTGTAGCCTTACACTCCAACACTAAGTCATAGGAAAAGCTGAAAGCAAACTTCCCCATTCTAGACGTCATATTGGATACCAACTCGGGAGCATAACGGGACAGCTGCTAAAATTTAAAGAAATACTCCTTAACACTCATCTTACCCAACTTGAAGTTCACAATGAACCACTGAGGATCCTCCTCAACCTTAGATCTTGTAAAGATTTGTGGATTCAATCTTATTAAATGGCCAACCCAAGTGACCTCAGATGAACTAACAATAGGACCAATATGATCAGACTGACAAGATTGGGATACCACCAATTGGGCAAGCATATCAATAGTCTGATGGAACTCTGCATTATAGATATCTTCCTGGAGATACTAAGCGTAACTACAACCAGCCTGAGAATTTTTAGGAGGACTATTAGGGATAGGTGGAACCCTTCGTAGAGTGGTATAATCAGGAGTAGGGACCCTACTTCGGGTCTGCACTCCATAAATAGCGAGAGTTCCCTCCACACATACCTTAGGTGGGAAAGAGGTTTTATCAGAGTTTTTATGAACATCAAATATTTTGGGAGGCATAATCTTAAATACAAGTAAGCCAGGATTTAGTTTTCATGACCCAACTCCGGGCCTAGCTGTGACAGGTATCTCAAGCCCACCATAGGCCAAAAACCACCCCTATATTCTGTCTTATCCAAGAATATCAGAACTATAACAGATCTGAAGACAACTATAGAATAAAGGTAAAACAATTAATGTAACTCAAGAATAAGCTCTAAGAGTCAAAAACACCATCTAACCCACACATGTCCACAAAATCCTCTAAACCAATTTTAATATCAAGCTAGGTCGGTACATACCCCCGACCATGATAGTAACAATTACAATGATCAAGTTAATGTGAAATCTTCAATTCTAAAATATTAAAAAAGGAACCAATGGAATGATGAAGCTTTCCAAAAGATGGAATCTCACCACATCACTGCAAACTCGATAGACGACTGTACCACCTATCACTACATAATCTAATAGAACAAAATCCTAAGGACCATATATCATGAAAGGATATAGTATTCGGGGATGATTAGTGGGGTAAGCACTTGAATGTAACTTAGGGAAGGGATTAAATAATGTCAATTCAAAATCAAATCCAAACTCAATGTACATGTTCACATACATACATATATACATACATATATATATTTAATGTTGGGATAGGGAACACAGTTTACCATGAGATATAAAATCATTAACCTGGATTATGTAGCTCTAACCATCTTAAGTGGACTGATGAGTTATATGGGTTCAACTCCCCCTACGAAAATATCCCCAACACGTATTAGCTGCACTAACTAGGAAAATCTGAGAATGGGCCAAGGAATCCACAACCTCTACAATTCCAAAATATGCATATATAATGTGTGAACTATGTTTATGGCCATCAAGGCCTCCCCGTTGGCAAATGTAGTTTTCAGTATCGGTTCCTCCTGGACCTTCACCTTTCACAGAAAGCTACACAACACCCTTTAAGCCAAAATTAAAATCATTTATACACATTCCCATCCATTTATCCAGGAACTATTTATTAAGGCATTCACTATTGGTATTGTCATACCATATGCTTGCAAGCTTATAGAATCATATCATTTTAATTATCCACCAACTTGGGGGAATCCACGACCCCCAAGTTCTAATGTAAAACAAAATCACAAGCATTTATATTCCATTAACCTTTTATGCAACACAAAAGTTTTAAAAGTTGTTAAATTATGCACACAACCATGTTTCAAAGCCAATTTTTGTAGGTGGGTTGAGGTTAATACTAATTCCAATACCAGAATTTATAAGTTTGGGGGAATCAACGACCCCCCCCCCCCCATTTTATTTACTCTGCCAATGTACCCATTGAGTTCTAAAACCCATCAATAAAGCATAAACAAATGCATGTAAACCATGGAAATACCATTTAAACAATATCCATCCAAAGCCGTTAGCCAAAATCCAAAATAAAACATTAAAACCAAATGAATATCAAACCATTGCATACCATGATAAAATACAAATTTAGGGAAGAGATACATGCCTAAAAGTACCTAGAATTTGGATAAAAAACCACACTTTAAGCCCTAGATGACCAACCCATAGCAACCCTATCTTTCTTCTTAACTTGGGAATTTAAGAGGGAAGAGAGTATTTATGTTAATTAAGGCGAAGGGAATTTTATATTGTGGAGTAGTGGTGGAGTAAGAAAAAGTACCACCATGCCCATAATGAAATCATGCAAGAATTTTAACTCCTAATCACTACTAGTCACGTAACGACTCATGATCACTGGTCATGAGTCATCACCAAGGCTTGTATCCTTGGCAAAAGGTTGGGGCCTCCTTACTAGTTTAGTCATGAGTACCATACTACGACTAGTTACCTCACACTATGACTCGTGGAGTCTATCCGTGACCAAGATGGTAATCAAGTCTATCTCACTGGTGGGGGCTAGGAGTCCCTTCTTATGGCTCGTATTGAGTTACCACTGCTTGTGAGGATCTAGTCGGGATCCCAATAGATACTTAGGGAAACCTTATTGGATAGACTACAATTGGAAATATACAACTCATGATGAGTCTTCACTACTCATCACTTGAGTCGTAACCCGAGCAGTAAGCACAATCACTAAGAAAATTCAATCTCCAAAAATCTAGGTATAAAATTACCCCCTAGGATCATTCATCCCAGGATGAGGATTCAAGTCACCCATTAGCACAATAACAAGAAAGAATGCATACATACCTAGATGACAAATTTGAAAGGCCACAATGAAGAAAGCAAAAACCATACCACAAGTATTTTTCATCCCACGCAGGGAATAGGAATGGTTATCTAGACTTTATGTGCTCTTCAGCTTCCTAAGTAGCTTCTTCCACCTTTTGATTCCTCCAAAGGACTTTCATAGAAGCTACATCCTTAGTCCTCAACGTACAGACTTTATCATCCAAGATCTCAACTGGGACATCCTCATAAAACAAGGAATCCAAAATTCCAGCATTTTCAACATAGACAACCAAAGAAGGATCACCCACACACTTCTTTAATATCACCACATGGAAAACCAGATAAATGGAGCCTAGACTCCGAGGAAAATCTAACTTATAAGCAACTTTCCCCACTCTCCTCAAAATTAGATATGAAGATTTAGCATCCCCTTTTTTCCAAACCTTATCACTTCCTTCATAGGAGAAACTTTCAGAAATACCCAATCACCTACATCAAAATCCAACTCCCTTCTCCTTATATCCATATAAGACTTTTGGAAACTTTGATTAGTCTTAAGTTTTTTCTTGATCACCTTCACCTTCTCCATGACTTATTGAACCATGTTAGGACCAAAAAACCTAGTCTCACCAACCTCAAGCCACCCAATAGGAGACCTACACCTCCTACTCTAAAGAGCCTTGAATGAAGCCATCCCAATACTAGAGTGATAATTGTTATTACATGCAAAGTCAATTATGGGTAAGTGATCAACCCAACTTTCTCTAAAATCAATCACTTGGGCCCTTAGAATATCTTCTAATGTATGAATAGTATGTTCTACTAGTCCATCTGTTTGAGGGTACAAAGTGGTGCTAAGGTTCACCTTGGTCCCCAAACCTTTTTGAAATGAATGCCAAAAGTGAGTAGAAAATTACGTACCTTAATCTGACATGATTGTCACTGCCACTCCATGTAATCTGACTATCTCCTCAATGAATAACTTAGCATAATCCTCTCCAGAGTAGGTAGTCCTCACAGGGAAGAAATAAGAAGACTTGGTCAACCTATCCACACTGACCCAAAGATAATCATACTCATTATGAGACTGCAAAAGAGCTGTAACAAAATCCATATTGTTCATCTCACATATCCACATGGGAAACCAATTCTCTTGAGATATGTCACTAAGGCTTAGTGCTCAACTTTCACTTGCTAACAAGCCATACACTTAGCCATGAAGTTAGCCATATCCTTCTTCATATTATTTCATTAATATTTCTCCTTCAAATCATGATACATCTTGGTAAAACTTGGGCGAACTATATATCTTGACTTCTGAACTTCAGTTAAAATATCTCTCCTAGCCCATCAACATCAAGAACACATAACCTACCTTAGTACCTCAACATACCATATTCATCGATCTTAAAGGACATAACCTTTTGTTTTCCCACCTCATTCTTAATATGCACAATAATAGGATCCAAATCCTTTTTCTCCTTCACCTCATCACCAACAGATTATTTAACCATTCTTTACATAATTACGCCTTTATCCTCAGTGTCCAAAACATGAACTCCCAAGTTAGTTAGCCAGTGAATATCTTTTACCAATTTTTTCCTTATCCATATGAGATAAACTCCTTATGGACAACCTACTTAAGAGCATCAGGAAACACATTATATTTACCTGGATAATAGTGAAAACTTATATTATAGTACTTTATCAACTCAATCTATTGCCTCTATGAAATATTTAACTCCTTCTGAGTAAGCACATATTGGAAGCTCTTATGATATGAATAGATATCTACATGCACCTTATAAAAATACTGGCATCAAATTTTCAAAGAAAAAACCATAGCTTACAACTATAAATCGTGAGTTGGATAATTGTTCTCATGAACCTTAAGCTGCCTAGAAGCATAGGCCACAACCTTACCATGTTGCATCAAGACACAACCCAGTCCTACACGAAAAACATCCCAATACGCCATAAATCCATCAATATCCTTAGGCAGCTTTAATACTGGAACAAAAGTCAACATATCCTTTAACTTCTCAAAGCTACCCTCACAAGCATTCGATCACAATAACTTTTTCTTTTTCTATGTCAACTTCGTCAAATGAGCAGTAATAGAAGATAAACTCTCCACAAACCTCCTATAATACCCAAATAAGCCCAAGAAGCTCCAAATGTTGGTTAGACTCATGGGTCTAGGTTACTTCTTGACCGCCTCAATATTTTGTAGATCAACCTTGATCCCCTCGCTAGGAACAACATGTCCATGGAAAGACACAACATTCAGCCAAAACTTACACTTAGAGAATATAGCATACAACTTCTGATTCTTAAGAGTCTACAACACAATTCAGAGGTGATTAGTGTCATCCCCCTCAGTATTAGAATACATTAAGATATCATCAATGAAGAGAATAACAAACAAGTCCAAAAATAGTTTAAAAAGTCAATTCATATGATCCATGGAAGTAGCAATAGCATTAGTCAATCCAAATGATGTAACTAAGAACCCATAGTGACCATATCAGGTTCAAAAAATAGTCTTGGGAATATCATTCTCCCTAATCTTCCACTGATGATAACCCAATCAAAGATCAATTTTAGAGAAACATCTATCACCCTAAAGTTGTTCAAAGAGATGATCAATTCTAGGAAGAGGATACTTATTCATCATGGTAACCTTATTCAAGAACCAATAATATATAGACATCCGAAGAGACCCATCTTTCTTATGCACGAAAAGCATGGGAGCACTCTACAGAGAACTACTAAGATGAATGAAACCCTTATCAAGGAGATCCTTTAACTTCTCTTTTAGTTCTTTTAATTCATCCAAAGACATTCTGTAAGGAGGAATATAGATAGGATGGTTATCTATATAATATCAATCCCAAAATCTATTTCTTTATCGGGAGAAACACAATGATGATCCTCAAGAAATACTTTATGAAACTGATTGACAATAGGGACAGATTGAAAAGAGGGGCTATTAGAATTAAAATCTTTAACTCGAACCAAATAGTATAGACATCCCTTGGAAATTAACTTTCAGGCTCTAAGATAAGAAATAAACATCTCTTTAGGCACTAAAGAACTCTACTCCTATTTAATTACTATTTCATTAATGAATTGGAAACTAAATTGTTAGGTCCTATAATCTAGAGAGGCATAACACAAGTGAAGCCAATCCATCTCCAAGATCATATCAAAATCTACCATATCAACCTCTACCAAATCCACCAAGGTCTCTCTATGAAAGATGGTCACCACACAACCCCTATAGGCCCTCTAGCCACCACAAAATTACCTACTAGGGTAGACACAGAAAAAGGATCGATAAAATATTTGGGACCACAACAAAAATGCACAGCCACATATGGGGTCACATAGAAAAGGGTGGACCCCAAATCAAGCAAACAGTAAACATCACAAGAAAAAAATTGTAACATACCAGTAACAACATTAGGAGATGCCTCAGATTCTTGATGGGTTGAAAATACATAGAGACGATTTCGGCCAATGCCGATACCAGAAGTATCACCCTTTAACACAAAAGCTAAAGAAGTAGGAACCAAAACCTGATTAACTCCAGTAGCCACCTTAGTTAAAGGACAATCTCCCTTTATGTGACCAACAAAACCACAATTGAAGCACTAATTTCTCCTCTCATGATAATATATATGGTTAAGCTAGGCATAAAATCTACAAGAAAGGTATGGTAGGGCTGAATAAGACTCTACTAGCCTGAGACTGGGCCCCCTGTACCATAAAACCACTAGTAGTCTAAAATTGATGATCACTAAATAACATAGGATGAGTAGTACTCGCCGAAGAATATGAACTAGAATCTCCCTAAGTATTCTTCTTGCTTCACTATCTACCATCTCTTCCACTATTTTGTTGTTTTGCACACTGCTATAAATACCTAAACTTCTTGTTCTACCTCTCTCCCATCTCTTCCTACCTCTTCTTATCATCCTCAATTTACTATATATAAACCATAAGCCTAGAGATATCTATATTACTGTTCAACATCTTAGCCTTACACCTTAATACCAAATCATTAGACAAACCAAACACAAATTTACTTATTCTAGGTCTCATGCTAGACACTAACTCTAGAGTATAGCGAGATAACTGATGAAATGTCAAGGCATATTTCTTCACATTCATCTTACCTTTTTTCTGGTTTACAAACTATTTATCCTTCTCCTTTCTAAACTTTTTAAGAAAGAAATAATCAAAGAAGGTTCTATAGAACTCATCACATGTATATGGCTCAGCATCACCACCTCTTAACCGCTCCCACTCTGCATACTATTGATATGCCATATTTTTTAACTAAAATGTAGCAAACTCCACACCCTTAAAATTGAAAGCATGAATTACCCTATAGATTTTCCCCATCCCATCAACAAATCCTTGAGGATTATTCTCAACCTTAGAGATAGTAAAGGTTGGAGGATTCAACCTCATGAATTGACCAACTCAAGTAACCTCTAAAGAAGGAGAAATAGAACAACCCTGGCCTAACTATGAGATTGAGAGGGTTCCAAAAAAGTCAATAGATGAATAGAATGATGAAACTCTACATTAGAGATGTCTCCTTAAGGAGACTGAGCATGAGTATCATCGGCCTGGAAAGGACTAGTAGGGATTAGTTGAACCCCAAGTGGAGCAGCACAATTAGGATTAGGGACCCTATACTAGGTCTACATTTCATAAGCAAGTTTAGTTCTATCTACATTATCATTAGAAAGGATAGAAGGCCCAGGAAAGCTTCTACGAGCATTAGACTTTTGAGAAAGCATGATCGAAAGTTAGAGAACTCATAATGCTAAACTCTATAGTCTGAAATAGAACACAATAAAGGGGAACATTCCTAAATGCCTTGTGGCCTCTCTCTTATAAGTGTGGTGCGCTACACATCCATTAAAGGTACTCTACTTGACATAACTTTATTGACAGCCAATGACCCTAAACCATGCTCTGATACCAAACTTATCATGACCTGACCCCAATCCTAGTTATGATGGGTATCTTAAGTCCACTGTGGGTTGGAACCACCCCTATAGCCTTTCCACTAATTATCCACTAACTTGAGGGAATCAATGACCCCCAAACTTCAATTTATAACTAAATCATAGCCATGAAGGCCTTTCAAAACTATTTATATTCCATTAACCTTTTATATAGTGCAATAGTTTTAGAAATTGTTAAATAATGCATATAACCATATTTTAAAGACAATTTCGAAAGGTAGGTTGAGGTTATTACTAATTCCAAAACCAAAATTGATACATTTGGGGGAATCTACAACCCCCTGCTCCATTTACCTTGCCCATGCACCCAATGATTTCCAAAATCCATCAATAAAGCATAAATAAATGCATATAAATCATGGAAGTACCATTTAAACAATAACAAACCAATTTCTCAACCTAAATTCTAAAACCAAACATTAAAACGTCAAGAATATCAAAACATTGTATGCCGTGAAAAAATAAAAATTTAGGAAAGAGATACATGTCTAAAAACACAAAAAATTTGGAGAAGAAACCACACTTTGAGTGCTAGATGACCAACCCTTAGAAACCCTAGCTTTATTCAGGACTTGGGAATTTCAGAGAATAGATTATATATGTCATGCTTAATGGGTGGAAATAAGGCTAAGAGAATATTTTATTTCATGGAATAATAGAAGGGTAAGAGAAGAAGACCACCATGCCCTTAATGAAATCGTGCAGGAATTTTAACTCTCAGTGGCTATGGGTTATATAACTACACGTGATCACTGGTCATGAGTCATCACCAAGACTCATAGCCTAAGCAAAATCTATGAGCTACCGTACTAGTTTGGTCACAAGTCCCGCCCTATAAGACCTCACCCTACAACTCATGGAGTCCTTTCGTGACCAAGACGGTAACCAAGTCTTTCTCACAAGTAGGTATACAAGTCCCTCTTTACATCTTGTAATGAGAAATCCCAATAGAAACTTAGGGACAACTTACAAGTTAGTCTATGATAAGCACTATACGACTTGTGAGGAGTCTTCATGACTTATCACCTGAGTAGTAAGCACAATCAATTATAAAATTCAAGGTCCAAAGACTTGGGATATTACACTAGATAAGTTTCAAGATAGCTAGATTTTACAGCTTGAAATAGAACACAAGATAAGGAAATATTCCTAAATTCCTAGTAGCATCCCTCTTATAAGTGTGGCACGCTACACACCCATAAAAGGAAATCTACTCGACATGGCATTATGGACACCAAAAGACACCAAAATGTGCTTTGATACCAAGATTGTCAGGACCCAAATCAGGTCCTAGTTATGATGGATATCTCAAGCCCACCGTGGGTTAGAGACTACTCTTTTAGCCTAACTTTTCATGCATAACAAATATAAGCAATAGAAGTCAACCAAAATACAAAATAAATATAGATAAGGCTAATCAAGTTCTAAGAGTCAAAACATAATGACCAAAATATCCCAACACTATCCACGAAAGCCTCTAAACTAAAAATACCAAACTAGGTTGGCACATGCCCCTGATGATGATAAAAGAGAATTCACAATTCCCAAAATTTTTAAAAAAATAATAATATGGTAGGGCTTTTCAAAAGATGAAGGGTTAGTAACTCAAATAATGCACAACCATGTAAAGCTTCTTAGGATTAACAAAAAAGTCCTCGGACCATACATCATGAAATGGTAGTATCAAGGGATGGTTAGTAAGGAAAGCACTACTATGTAACTCAGGGAAAGTGATAATATAATGCCATTGCCAAAGACCAGTCAAAACCACATATACAATATTCATATATACTGATATAGGATGCTGGAATAGGCACAAGGGTCATGAACATGAAAGTTAGACAATTAACTTGAACTGTGTAGCTCACTCTATCCTAAAGTCATCCACGGGCTAAATGGATTCAACTCCCCTTACTAAAAGGGACCCAATACGTGTTAACTATACGAATTGATGAAATTGAGAAAAGTATAAAGACACCAAGGTGATAACCAACCAAAATATGATATGTGCACCAAGCAAATGGTCACATGGCCCTCCACTCCAACTAATGTGGCTTCAAGTTTTGGTTCCCCTAGACCCACACCTTCATTGTGAGCTACATAATTCCCTTTAAGCCGAAAGTAAAATAGTTTGTACATAAACTCAACCATTAACTAAGGAGTTATTTTAATCAGGCATTACCAACTTGGTATTATTGTAGCAATATGCTTGCTGGCTTATAGAATTATACCTAACTAATCCAATTAACCATTAGAATACAGAGTTCCATCTAAAACCCAAACCATTACCACCAAGGGCATTCCAAAACCATTTTCACTATCCAATTATCAATTAATTCAATTTAATATTTTCAAGGTAGCTTAAAATATGTTAATATTCATGTTTAAAACCAAGTTTATAAAATGGGTTGAGGTTAATTCTAATACCAAGTCAAAAATCTATTAATTTAGGGAAACCCATTTTCCCCATTCCAATCCTCATACAATGCACTCATTTAGTCCCAAAAATTATAAATTAAAGCATGAATAACGTATTTAAATTATGGGGAACCAATTTAAGTGGAAACCAATCGAAAGCCCTCAACCCAATTTCAAACCCAATAATTAAATTACATGAATATTGAATTAATTTATTCCATAGTATTCAAGTTTAGAGATTTAAGACTTGCCTAAAAAATAAAAGAAATTGAAAGGTATTCAATGTATTGAGCTTTGTTAATTGATTTACTTGTAAAACCCTAGTGTCACTTGCCTTGAGATTTAAAAAGGAAGAGTAGTGGTTTGATTTTGATAACTGATATTAGAAGAGTCATTCTAGTATTTGTAAGTCATAGCATAGAATGTTAAGGGAGGGGGGGTGGGAACTAAAAAGACCCTAATTAAAAAGTGCTGGAAAATTCATCACGAGTTGGGTAACGACTCATCGGCTCTAACCATGAGTCATGGCCTGGAGTCATTACCTAAGGGTAAACAATCTAGCCCTTCACTATTATGAAAATGATTCATAAATAATGATGCATTATCTAATATCACTAGTTAAAATGGAGACTCATGATCAAAGTCTAAACTTAGGGGCATCCTTCTATTGTGGCAACGAGTCCCTCCTAGTGACTCATTATGTATTACAATGGGTTGTACCTCGGACTTGTTGTCAAGGTATCAAAACCCGTGCCTAATCACTACCATGATAATGAGTACTCCTAATATCTCATTACATGATATCACGACTCGTACCCTGAATTGTTATCACTGATAGTTTTTTACATCATTTCAGAAACTTGGCCAATTTAATTACTCAACTTTTAAAGGTTCTAAAGCTCAAAAACTTGGGATTAACATAACTCAACCAATATCGATAAAGAGTATGTATAATTTTCTGGGTCATATGGGATTATATAGGAGGTTTATTAAAGAATTCTCTAAAATTGCCAACTCTTTGTTAAAATTATTAGAGAAGGAGGTCAAATTTTATGGAATGATAAGTATCTGAAGTATTTTAGTGCCATAAATAGAAATTAGTTAATGTATCCATTATTATTGTGCCAGATTATTCCAAACCATTTGAAGTAATGCGTGATGCAAGAAGAGTTGGACTTAAGGTTATTCTTGGGAAAAAAAGAAGACACTCTTTCACTCGATTACTATGCAAAAAAGATGTTGAACGAAACTCAAAATAACTACCTTATTATGGAGCATGAGATCCTTGTTGTTGTTTATAAATTTAAAAATTTTAGGTCCCACTTTCTTGGAACTAAAGTGGTTGTCCATAGTGATCACTCAGCATTGAGAAACTTTATGGCAAAGAGAGATATCAAACCTAGGCTTATCAGATGGATGTTGTGACTATAGGAATTTGACTTTTAAGTTAAGGGTCAAAATGTAAGTAAAAATCAGGTATAAGACCATCTATCTAGAGTGGATAAGGAATCAAAGAAGTAGATGATTTAGAAATTAATGACTCATTTCTAGACGAATAGGCATTTACGGTTACCCTTGATATTGTACCTTTGTATGCATAATTAGCCAACTATTGACTAGTAAAATTATCCCAGAGGATCAAAATTTTCAGAAAAGATAAAAGTTTCTTCATGATGTGTAACACCTCAAGTTTTAGGACTCCAAAATATATTTTAATTGTTGATCACTGCCAAGTTAATAACTCTGATGATGTACCAGCTTGTTATGAGCCGTAGGGTTCCTTTCGTTGTTTAACCAGTGAGGTTGCCTTAGTATTTTGTATTGATCATGACTTAGCCCCACGATTTATAGTATGACTCAAGAATATAACAGTGAGAAGTCAGGGTTTGGGGTCCTAGGATACAAGTCTTGGTGATGACTCTTGACCATTGACCGAGAATCATTACCTCACCCATAGCGACTGGGAGTTGTTTTTCTGCCTATTTTTAACAAGGGCGGTTTGGTCTTTTCCTTTCACCCAGTATTTCCCATGACTTAAAACCCTTCCTTTGGCCTAATTCTCATCAGTTAACATGACATAAATACTACGTATTCTTTCAAATTCCCCAATCAAGAGCAAGGCTAGGGTTTCTAAGGATTGAGCACCTAGGGTTCAAATTATGGTTTCTTCCCCAAATTCTTGGAATATTTAGGCATGTATCTCTTTCATAAAATTAAACTATATTAAGGCATGTATTTAATGGTTATCCATATGGTTTAATTAATGGATTTTAAATATGGGTAGGGGATTTTGAATGGCTGTTACATGAATGGATTTCTAATGCTTTTGAATTGTTTGTTTTTGGTTACTCGTGTGGTTTTGAACTAAATAAATGCATGGGTATGGGAATTGGAAAGGGGAACATGCGTTTTCCTAAATTTATGGTTCAAAGGTTTGGAATTGGCTTTACCCTTAACCCAACTTGGTTAATTAGTTTCAAAACATGGATATATGCATAATTGAACTCACTTTTAGAACCTTGCATTGCATAAAAGGTTAAAGGAACATAAACTAGTTTTGAAAGGCCTTGATGTCCAAGGATTGGTTTTAATTAGAAGCTTAAGTCATTTTGGCTAATTATTTTGGAATGGCATAATGAAATTGGCTTACAAGCTTAACTTTATTTGGTATAACGACATAATGGTAAATTCCTAATTAAAATACTCCATGGTTAATGGATGAGAATGTGAAAATGGTTTTTATTAGGGCTTAAAGAGGGTTGTGTAGCTGCCGTAGAAGGTAGAGGTCCCCAGGGACCGATACTAGAAACCATGTTTACCAGTGTGGGGATGTTGGTAACCTTATGCATAGTTCACATATTATATATATATATACATGCATATATATATATATATATTAGAATGGTTAGAGCCTTGGTGGATTTGGCCCTTCCTCTAATTTTCCTAGTTTATGTGGCTAACATGCGTTAGGACCCTATTAGTAGGGGGATTTAAACCCATATAACATATGGATGACCTTATGATAGTTAGAGATACACAGTCCAGGTTGATGATTTTAAATCTCATGCTAAACCTTATTCCATATCCCAACATCTTATAGATATATATGTATGGATATGTGTATATAGTTTTTGGAATGATTTGTACTTTGTGTTATTTTATCACTTCCCTAAGTAACATGCTAGCTCTCACCCCATTAACCATCCTAGGATGCTACATTATTTCACAATATAGGGTACGAAGATACCTCTTTTACCTTTTTACGGCGTTAGGTGGATTAGTATATCTGTAAAGTTGCGTTGAATTAGTAAGCCTCCATCTTCCATAAGGATGAACATTTCATTACTTTATATATGATTACTAAAATCCCATTGGTTTCTTTTCAAATTTTGCATTCCTTTTTTGGCCATGGTCGGGGGTATGTCCCAGCCTAACTTGTCATTTGGTTTAGAATCTTTTGTGGACAAAATATAGGTGGTTATTATTTATTGATAATTAGTTCTTATTGAGTTATCCATCTATATTCCATATGATTTTTGGTTTACTTCTTCAATTACATTATATTACATTATGTTCTGATTGGCTAGGCTAAGGGGGTAGTCTCTGGCTCCCTGTGGTCTTCAGATTTCTATCACGACTAGGACTGAGGCCGGGTAAACTTTGTATCAGAGCATAGGTTCAGGGTCATTGGGTGTCTATAAATCCATGTCGAGTAGAGTCCCTTTTATGGGTATGTTTCACACCACACTTATATGAAGGAGACTATAAGGCATTTAGTAATGTTCCCCTTTCTTGTATTCTATTTTGGACTACAGAGTTTGGTGTCATGAAATTTCTTCAATCTATTACTCTTATTTAAGATCTTGCTTCTTTGAAGATCTGATACTCATAGAAATTCTTCTGTAACCTGTACCTTCCTGAGGATAATATTAATGGAAATCGCTCTATTTTTGGAGTGCAGACCTAGTCTAGGGTCCCCGCTCCCAATTATGCTATTCCATGTAGAGTTCCACCTGTCCTTACTAGTCCTCCTCAGGCTTCTCAGGGTGGTGATGCTTGTGACCAGACGCCTTAGGGGTATATCTCTAATGTAGATTTTAATCTTTTTAGTTATTTTTTACCCATTTAGTGACATCTCAGTCATGTTAGACTGATTGTGTTGGTTTTGTTGCTCCATCTTCTGAGGTCACTAGGGTTGGCTAGTTTATGAGGTTTAATTTTCCAATCTTCATAAGCTTTAAGGTTGAGAAAGATCCTTAAGGGTTTGTTGATGAAATAGAGAAGATATCTAGAGTGATGCATCCTAATGATTCTAAGTGTGTGAAGTTTGTTTCATATCATGTGAAGGATATAACTTATTAGTGGAATGAGAAGTGGGATCAGTTCAGAGGTGATAATGCTAAGCTAGTTGGGTGGGATGAGTTCTCAGGCAACTTTCTTGATCATTTATTTCCATAGGAGTTAGGGGAATCTAAGGCTAAAGAGTTTGTGAATCTGAAGCAGGGCAAGATGAGTGTGAAGGAGTATGCCTTGAAATTTCATCATTTGTCCCGTTGTGCACTATAATTGATGTCCAGTCAGAGATCTATGATGAGGAAGTTAGCTTTTGGGCTGTCTGGTGCCTTGGTTTTGAAATGCAAGGCTGCAATATTGAATAATTCCATGGATATCTCTATACTTATGGTTTATATACAGTGTATGAAGTATGAAAAGAAGAAATTGGTGGAGACTGGGGAAAGGCAGAATAAGAAGCTCAGATATTCAAAGTAAGGTAGAGGTCAACAAGCTAGTGGGGGAGAGATGGTAGACATTGGAGCAAGAAGAAGACTCAGGGAAATTTTTATTCATATTCTTTGGCTAGTTCTCCTTAACCCAATACATCTGTTGTTTATCATTTTCAGGGAAGTAGTGGTCCTAAGGCATAGGATACCCATTCTCAGGCTAGTGGAGCTCAGTCAGCCCCACCATATCCTCCTTGTAGATTCTATGGTCAACTTCACCAGGTTATTATGATGAGGGGAGAAATCAATGGTTAAATTATGGTCAAATTGGTCACATTCAGTGAGACTATTATGCGACTAGGATAGCAACTAGGGCTAATAAAGTTCTGATTGCCACTTCTTTGGCTTCAGTAACAAAGGGTGTTACTTCTTGTACTGGCGCTATCTCGAATCATCTCTATGTCCTTTCTACCCGTCAGGAATCTAAGTCATCTCTTGATGTTGTCACTAGTACACTATAGCTTTTCTCTTAATATGTGTATTTCTTGCTCTATTAGAGGTCCACCCTTTTTTATGTGACCCTTTATGTGGCTGTGCATTTTTGTTTTGGTCTTAAAAGTACTTTCAACCCCTTTTTTATGTCTACTCTGGTGGGTGATTCTATAGATTCTAGAAGGATCTATAGGGGTTGTGTATGTCTATATTTTATAGGGAGATATAGGTGAATTTTGTAGAGCTTGACATGGTAGATTTCGATGTACTCTTGGGGATAGATTGGCCCCATTTGTTCTATGCTTATCTGTATTGTAGGACTCAAAAGTTCAGTTTCCAAATTTGTAATAAACCAATATTTGAATGAGATGGTGGTTTTTCTCTTATCTTAGAGATTGGAAATTAATTTTCAAGGGGTGTCTATATCATCTGATTTGGGTTAAAGATTCTTGTTCTGAGGTTCCCTCTTTGCAATCTATCCTTGGGGTGAATGCGTTTCCTGAAGTGTTTACTAAGGATCTTTTGGGCATTCCTCCATCTAGGGAAATAGACTTTGGGATTTATCTTCTACTGGAAAATATTCAATCTCTATTCTTCTTTATAGAATCGCTCAAGTTGAATTACAATAGCTAAAAGAGTATTTAAAGGATCTCCTTAATAAGGGATTCATTCATGCTAGTGTTTCTCCACGGGGTGCTCCGATGCTTTTTACGCATAAGAAAGATAGGTCTCTTCGGATAGGTCTCTTTGATGTGTATAGATTATCGACAGTAGAATAAGGTAATAGTAAAGAATAAGTACCATCTTCCTAGGATTGATGATCTTTATTATCAGCTTTAGGGTGATAGATTCTTTTATAAGATTGATCTTCGTTCAGATTATCATTAGTTCAAAATTAGGGAATGTGATATTCCCAAGACTGCTTTCCAAACCCGATATGGTCATTATGAATTTCTAGTTATGCCATTTGGTTTGTCTAATGATCTGGCTGCCTTTATGGATCTTATGAACAGGGTGTTTAGGAAATTTTTGAATTTGTTTATGATAGTTTTTATTGATAGTATCTTGGTGTATTCTAAGACTGAGGAGGATCATACCAATTATCTCCAAATAGTGTTCCTAAATCTTAAGGATCAAAGGTTGTATCATATCTTGGTGTATTCTAAAAGTGAGTTTTGGTTAAATGTTATGAATTTTCTTGGGCATGCTTTTTCTTGTGAAGAGATTAAGATGGACCCATAGGAGGTGGAGGTGGCTAAGAAATGTCTTAGACCCGTGACTCCATCCGTCATTTGGAGCTTCTTGGGCTTGGCTGGGTATTATAGTGGGTTTGTTGAGATTTTCTCTTGTATTGCTACTCCGTTGATAAAGTTGACTCAAAAAAAATGATATTTTTGTGGTCTGATGCTTGTAAGGGTAGTTTTAAGAAGTTGAATGGTAAGTTGATGTCTACTTAGAGTTTTTACCCTGCTCGAGAGTACTGAGAGTTTTGTTGTATATTGTGATGTGTCCCACATGGGACTGGATTGTGTGTTGATTCAGCATGGTAAGGTTGTGGCCAGTGTTTCTAGAAAGCTTAAGGTTCATGAAAGGAATTATCCGACTCATGGTTTACAGTTAGCAGCGGTTGTTTTTTCTATGAAGATCCTGCATCATTATTGGTATTAGGTGCATGCAGATATCTATTAAAACCATAAGAACTTATAGTATGTTTTCACTTAGAAAAAGTTGAATCTCAGGTAGAGACGGTGGCTTGAATTGCTCAAGGACAGTGATATGAGTCTTCACTACCAACCAAGTAAACCTAAGAATGTTGTTGATGCTCTTAACAGGTTGTCTATGGGGAGCTTATCCATGTGGATTAGAAGAAGCAAGGATTGGTCACCTGTTGGCCAAATTGGGAGTGTGTCTTTTGGACTTCGAGGATGGAGGTATGATTGTTCAAGAAATGGTTAACCCACCAGTAGACAAGCCAAAATGTAGTCTGGAACAGCTAGTAACGGACTAATCAATGATACAAGGAAAAGAATGTGGAATAAATGAAATAGAGATCAATATATAATAGAATTCTAAAATTTGGTGGTATCAGTACAAGAGCTTCTAAATATATAATAAGAGTACAAAAGTGAAATATCAGGAGAATTACACATACAATTTATCTCTGAATAAAATATAGAGACTACTCTAATACATAAGAGAGAAATGAGTAATACTATGAATGTTAGGAATACACTCTAAGTCTCTGAAAAATGGCTGCTCTGCACGACACACACATCAACAGAGATAACCCACTATAATCTGCAGGCTGCAAAAGAGTAGTACGAGTACCAAACAAAAGGTAATCAGTAGGCAACTTCCAACTGAGCTCCAAATATAAGGCAGATATATACAACATATAAGAAGAATGGAAACTGCAACCAAGAGTCTAGAAATCATATAACAAGTCAATGAGAATAATAAGAGAACTATCATATTCAAGTTCAAGAGTCTAACATAATAAGACTAAGGAGATACCAGGGTAAACTATCCTATTCCATCTACAATCCATAGATTTCAATGCTATACCATATATCCCAGGCTGATACATGATTAAAGGACGAAGTAAAGATATATAGCAATACAAAAAGAAAAGAAACGACTATAAAATATGAACAAATGAAAGAAGTGATATATGGTAGTACCGTAGCTTCCCATAGATAGGTATAGATATATATACAAATAAACACGAGGTCATTCCAAAGCATAACTTAGATCATCATATTCTCATTTTAAGACCTCAATATAATACTACCAGGATTTAAAATTATCAAACTCAGGGTTTCTAATCCACATGGCTAGAAAGGATATAATCGTGCATAGTAATGGTACCATAAGATAGAAGAGGCCTAGACATACTTCAGATCTAGATACTGTATCAATGACCAATTTTTCATAAGATAGCCATAATAATGATCATAACAATGATAATAATAATATCAATAACAGCGTGAATAACTGGCTACACCAAAAAACCAAATACCTAGCCAGGATTATGCATACCCCCACTACCCTAGGCTTGGAAGGTACACTTAACATATAACAACACAAGGCATACTTATCCCTTATATCTATGCACTTGTCCCATATCGGCTGATACCTATAGGCGCATCCTGGTGATAGGTAATACACATGATGGAATGAATGCAAAGTACACAATCAATATCATAATCTTATTACCATAACCATCTCCATCATAACTATCTTAATCATGACCATCATTAGTGTAATCAATCTTCGGCCTTGTCGAGTATCAATACATAATCACAATATCCTCCGTCCTTGTCGGGTATCAATATCATCATCACAATATCCTCCATCCTTGTCGGGTATTAATATCATCATCACAATATCCTCCGGCCTTTCCGGTTATAAAAACATCATCACAATATCATCCGGCTTTGTTGGGTATCAATATATCATCATAGTATCCTTCGACCTTGTCGGGTATCAATATAATTATAAACATCAATACACATATATTTATAGACATATGATAGGTGTACGGGAATCTACAAGCCTGTTAGTATACTCATATTCATAATCATATCATCATAAAAATAAATAACTTGTCTATACATCCCAACTATTCGTTATTAGCTAACCAATGCTTATGATCAATAAACCACAAATTCACTAGTCATCACATGACCTCTAATTATGAATCTAAACGTTATCCTTTACATATCCGTATTCATGGAACAAAAACTAACCATATTAACTATGTAGCCAATACCTGACATCTAGTCAAGATTCATCACTAGACCATAATCATCATTTATCCACTAATCATCATTATCAGCTAATCAACCTATAGCCATTAACCATTATTAGTCGATATATTACCATTTATCATCTAACCATCTTTATAATAGCTAACACTATTTGTTAACCAACCATCGCTTACCAACAAATTCTTGCTTACCAACTATTCATCATTATTATAAAATCACTCTCTTATCATTAACATCTCTTATTATCTAGCCTCATTAATACACAACTTCTCATTTAACAACAAATCGACATCATAAACTAAGTCATCAACTAATAGACAACTAGCTACCACATAGCTTAACCCCTAATTAGGAAGAACAAACATATGATCGTATTTCAACTTGAATCATATCAATTACCAATAAAATAATCATAAATGTACTAAGCTATGCATGTCATCAGCAGTATTCAGTCAATGGAAATAATAAGCATCATACCACACTTCCTCCATCACATATGGGAGAGATGTGTACACACACACACACACATACATACATATATATATATATATTCATAAACCGCAACTAACCCTTTACAAGGATAAACACTTACCAAATATTCAACAATTATTATAACATGGCCCTCAGCCCAATAACATGTCCGGGGCATTCACAACATCATAATCATGGTCTTCGGCCTATATAAACATTGGAAACTCATATAGATTATCTCATTTATAAGTTGTAGCATAACTCTAATCATCTCACATATAGGAGGCATATCATATCTAGGAGGCATAATAACAATAAATACAGAATTATCTCTCCTTTAGGAGACATAATATCAATAAGCATATAACTATTAATAAGATATCTCATATCAATAGGTCATACATCTTGACTTAAGAGCAATATCACCTCTTTCGAACAATTGTCCTATCAAAGAGGAATATCGTATCTTTAGGTCTAATAATCATAACTAAAAGAAGATAGCATCTCTATAGGCCCAACATCATATCTAAGAGGAATAGCATCTCTATAGGCACAACATCATATCTATAAGGAATATCATATCCAAAGACCTATTGCTATGTCTAAGAGGAAATACCATCTCTATGAGCCAAATATCAAGTCTAAGATGAAATAGCATCTCTATAGGTCAGACGTCATATCAAGAAGAAAGTAGCATCTCTATAGACCCAAATATCATTATCAAGGGAAAATACATCATTATTCAATAAGACATAGAGTAACCTTATTCTTCGGTTTACAAGTATCAACCATACATAACATCCGCAACTAGGTCCACAAGGCTAACACAAGTCTTGGCTAAAAGGGTCAGACCATCCCACTTCTAAACCTTAATTTCGATATTTAGGAAAACTACGCCCCAAACTTGGTTAAGGTATCTAGTTTAAATTCAAGATGTTATGTAAGCCACAACCAATTCTAAGATAGGAACTTTGTCTAAAAACATAGGCATTTATATCAATTCTACCCAACTTATGATTTCAAGACCACCACAATAGCCCAATAAGGTTAAATATGCTAATCATTCTTCTAATCCTAAAACCACATACCAAACCAGGCATTATATTGTATCCATGGTAAAAACTAATCTAAACTAGGGAGAAGGTAATAGAATTCTAAAGGATTATAAGCATACCATCTTATGGGTCCAAAACCCTCATCTAATTCCCAAACATCAACAATAAAGGCTAAGTTATTCTACTCACCATCAAGCCAAACATCCAAATTCACACACAATATGTATAACACATATCATCTACGAAGAAAAGTAGACAGAAGCCAACCTCGAGGCCAAACCGCACAACCTCACATCATGAACCACATGCTCATGTTTACTTCACAATCCCCAAAAATCCATTGGGCTATCAGAAACATAATCTATTTATCCATATGTGTCTAACGATACCTATATTTTACTATTGTGCATCCAGTCCAAAAATTACACCAAAACCCCAAGTGGGTCCCACCTATGGAAAACCAGTTTCCGAGGCCAACTCAATGTTCACACATGAAGAAGGAATCATAATCCTTAAGAAATGGGTGAAAATTAAGCATACATTCGGCTAAAATCAAGTCTTAAGCCAAATTGGGGTTTTGGGTCAAGAAATCACAAATTCAACACTAAAATTTAAGGATTCATACCTTAGATTTGATGTTAATCATGAATATCCAAGTTACTTAAGCTCCTAATCAACACCCAAGACTCACTTCATGGTCTACACACTCTATTAGGGTTTATGGGACTCAAGATAATGGAGAAATGGCCAACTCTCGACCAAAAAGAAGTGTTTAAACATCCATCCCCGGACCCTCAACTAGGGAGATCATGAACCCACGCATGCCGCAATTGCGACATCGTGATCGCTATGAAACCACCGTGATCATGGTACTTTTCTGTACTAAATGAAAGTTGAAACTTGGAATTTGATTCCAAGTTTCGGCAAATGCCTTAGGAAACATTTGGAATCCAATTTTTGCAAATAAAATATGTAGCCATACTAAATTTGACATTCTGGATGCATTGAAAAAGTTAGATTTTCAATCCTAGGTTGTTTTGACCATATGTGGATTCCTTACCTAAGCTTTCAAATTTTCCATTTGTCAATCGATAGGTCAAAATGAGTTTGATGCATTAGGACCCGAACCAAAGATCTACCTATCCTAAAATCAATTTTCTGGATTTGCTGGCGTAGTTGAAATTTGCATTCAAGATTGTTTCACTGAAGCTTTCACCCAGTGGATATTTGGAACCAGTAAAGACTTCTAGATAGGGAATTGGTTTTAAATAAAACAAACTGCTTGATAACCGAACCATTGGTCCCAGCAAGTTATAAATGACTTGGAGAAGCTCAATCGACCAAAATAAGTAGGCATATAGAAAATGACCTGAAGGGTTAATACATTATCCACTACGAAAAGGACTTCCATCTCCAAAAGTCGATAGATAGAAAAAATTTCAAAAGCTCAAGGGAATAAGATATTGGGACGGCAAGCTCCAAGCATGACTTCCCAGATAACCTCAATGGAGAGAAAACGCTTTAAAGGGATTTTTCCAAGGGCATCATTTTTTCAATCAGCACTATTATTCTTCTTCCAATTAGCCAAAACTCAAACCGCTAACTAGCCTCAAGCTAATCCAAGAAAACTAATGCACACATATCTGAACCACATCACACTGATTCCAACTCTATAGTGGCATAAATCAACAAAGGCTCACACTAGCCGAAGCCACCCAAGTAATGAGTCATGCCACCAAATGTACATCAAAATACAACATTCCTTTACCATTTTGAACTTGCAATCTAGTCTAAACCAAGAGGAAAATTACTAGTGTCCTGTCCGCACAATTTCACCATAGAGTACTCAAAGAACTAAAGCTAGCTTATTGAAAGTCCAAATGGCAAACATTAGAATAAGCTCATAAGAAACTATTTGGGCATACAAATGGAGATAATCGAGTAACGCAATACATGACAATGTTGTAACCAATCCGGATGAAATCAAATTGAGATCTCAAAATCCAAGGTATCACTTCTCATCGCTAAATATTTCACTTTAGGTTGTCTTATTTATCGAGAACGAAGCCATACAAAATCCAACTCGTGTATATTACTCACACTAAGTAAATCATCATAAATTCCCAAAGAAAACTAAAACTCAAGGTCAAAACTAAAGTAGCCAATACAGTGACCATGGGCTATCATTTGAAAACTTATTAACTATAATCCAACCGACATCGAGAAGACTAAATAGGCAATCATAGAGTAGGATCAACCAGCTTATAAATGAAATCTGATCAAAGACAAGTCTATAACAAAAGCAGAATGAAAACTCAACAACACCATGCTGAAATCTCAATACCAAGGATAAATTGCCCAATCTCAAATATCCAAATGAAACTTGAAGACAAGTAGGCATTAATTCTCTCAATATATCATACTTTTAAATCGCCATCCTAAGGCATCAAATTAGAATTGAGCCAATAAGACTATATCAATGTCAACTACCCCAAATCAACTCTAGTATACAAATCTGACAATTCTAAGATAAAGCATACCCTCCACAGTCGAGACATGTCTAAAAAGCAAAAATACCACAGGGATAACCATTGACTAATACTCAAGTAACCAACTCTATGTCAACTGAAGGGTACAAAAATAGCCACAAAATAGAAATTATGCCAAAGGATAAATCACTAGCTGAAAATGCAAATAACCCATTCCATATCTGTTAGAGGGCATGAACAATCCAAACATACTCAAAAACATCCCAAGGTTGAAAACTACATCAGTGGAGGAAAAAACTCTAGCATCTCTAGGAAATACAACTTTTGCCGATGACTAGTCAATCTAACACTCCATCTCAGCAAGGAATAGCCACAAGAAAATATCACCAAGGAAAAATACTCCACCCAGCCTCATCAGGCTAGACAAACTATGAAATAGGGATCTCCTGTATACACCAAAGAATTACATCATTGAAAAGGAAATATACCAATCTCAAAACTAATGTCAAAGTCAAAAACCACCACTAAAGAATCTATGAATCGAGATAAAGGATTTCCAACTTTCCAACTCATGAAGTGAGCACAAGAAAGGCCACCTTCCTTTAACTTTCGAACTCCACTGGACAAAACCATATCATAATAACAAAGTAGTATCTGATCCCCACACTAACAATAAGGCAAACCATCCCATTGGAACAAACCCAGAAAACCTATGAGATGAATCCGTGATATCTCAACATCAATATCAAAATCGCTATCAGATGAAAAAATAGCCACAAATAAAGAATGAACCTCTAATTAGTCCATCTTACAAGCGGGTTTTACAGGAAAGGATATCCAAAACAAAAGCCTTCACAATCTAGAAAGAAATTCTAAGAATCTGGAATTCTTTAACGAGCAACATAACTAAATTGCCGACTCAAAAACCACACAAAACCATGGAAGGTCAACTTACCTTTGATACCATAATACATCCCTGAATCAATCTAATATAGCTAACCAAGAGGGAATATGGTTAACCTCACTACACAAGGGGAAAGAAATCATCAAATTGCTCTATATCTACTCAAGCCATAGAATAATATCACAGAAAAATGAAAATCTAACGAGATAACACTAGTCTATACAACTACCTAGTAAGAATAAATTACATCAATTAATAATATCAAGCAATATCAATAACCTCATCCAATGGTAGAAATAGCAACATAAATATGAAAATCAATATACTAACAAGCAGTACAAAAATAAATATCAATATCATGTACTACTCAAGGGTTATAATAGGGCTGGTAAATCAAAATAAATTGGACTCGAATCCCAAAACTACACCCATAGGGGAAAATATTCATACAGATCTACTCCATCCACTACTAAGAGAAATACACCATAAAGTAGTAACATAATCGTGAATTTAATAATAAGGCACACAATGACCAATATGAATTCATCAAAGAATATAATCACCAATTGGTATGAACACCTCAATACATATAATAGAAGATAAAGATCGGAAAAAGGCACATTAATTGTGGTGACATCTGCAATCATATGCCTAACGATTATAGGGAAGACAAATCTGAATGGTTCCAACTTGGACGACCGACTGAATCATTAATTGAGGTGCCACACATAGTATCGCTAATTGAAGATGGTACAATATCATGAGGTTGATCTGAATGAGCTGAATGACTGGAAATCCCATGTCGGAAACACTCTCAAGACTAGTATTTGATCTCTCTGCAAGCATAGCAACTTTTAAAGCATTAATATGGATAGAACACAAGCTGAGCCTAAATGGCTGGCCAACTAATGCCGAGAAAAATTATAAAAATTATGTCCATACTTTCAAAATCATAGGCTACCTCAGGAACTCTAGGATAGATAAGAATATACGCTAACTCTAGCTGGTAATCTATCTTATATCTAGGGCATTCTGTAAACTACTATCTCATCATGACATAACCACACCAAAATCCTAGAATACCTTGATATACTGCCCCTCATAATCCTAAATAATCGCCATAGCCCAACAAACCATACCACACTTCGCAAGTCTGATAAAGATTCAACCTACTATGATCATCACAACTAATCAAAGAACTAATCAAAGTATGGAATACTATTTGCATAGAGTTGATGGGCTGTAGGTGAGGCTGAACTCTACCAGAAGAATCTTCACTCTCAAATAAAAAACCAAGAGCATTATACTAATGGTATGCCTCTTGCAGCTATTTCCATAAGTATCAAATTTTTTGCTCCTAATGGTCCTCTCATAATCAAATCCTAATGGAAGGAAAACAAAGATTCTATCAGTGCTCCAATGCCAAATGGAGTGGCAATACTCACCCTCTAACATATCTATGTACCAATGCTTGACTCAGAAGGAGGTAGCATATAAAAATGCTTGGACCTTATGAGAAATCCAATCTCGTACTTAAAAGTTGGTAAAGAACCCTAATGAATACCAATAGATGCATCTCAAGTCTAAAGATTGCTCGATTAATCAAACAACATCCATGGTTGAGGGTGATCTACAATGCAACTCGAATTACCAATACAGAACCTCAAAAGCTGAAGTAGTCACAAGCTTAATTGGAGCCTAAGGCGTCCCAAATCCTTTATGGTTTTCGCTGAAGATCTTCGATATCCATCATAGACTCTCTAGTCTAATGTTGTAATAAAACTCTAAAAATGTATATTGAAGACTCAATCGCATATGTTGACCATGTTGCATCATCCTTTGAGGATAAAATAGATTTAAAGAATGTGTTCAAGGTTCATAGGAATAGAAACATGAGAAAGAGTGAAGAAGTAAATTTCCTAAATATCATGATAACCTTTCGAAGATAGGTTACGTTGATAGGTTAAAGACATCTCTACACCGATCCTCAAGACTCTACAAAAAACATAGATTAGGGAATAATACACTGAAGAAACCTAAGCTCTAATACCAATATATCAGGGCCCAATTTCTCAGTTCATGATGGCACCTACTATAACCCACCAGCATACAATCTAACCCATAGTTTAAAATGGATAGTAAGGGATTACTTAACAATATAAGGAAGAGAATACAGAATAAATGAAATACAGATCAATACCTAATAGAATCACACAACTAGGTGCTATTAGTACAAAAGATTCTAAATATAATAAAAGTACAAAAGTGAAATATCAAGAGAATTACACTGATACTACTTATCAATCTATACAATATAGAGTCTAGTCTCATAAATAAGAGAGAAATGAGTAATATTCAAAACATCAGGAGTTCACTCTAAGTATCTGAACCATGGCTACTCCGCACGATGCACACATCATGAATGACATGTTTTTCTATGATGTGCAGGCTGCAAAAGTATAGTATGAGTACCAAATGAATGTTACTTAGTAGGCAATTGCCAACTGAGCTCCAAAGATAAGGCAGATATACACAACATATAAACAAAATGAAAACTACAACCAAGAGTCCAAAAATCATATAACAAGTTAGTAATAATAATAAGGGACAACTATCCTCTTTAAGTCCAAGAGTTTAACATAATAAGACTAAGGAGATATCAAGGTGAACTATCAGATTCCATCCACAATCCATAGATTTCAATGCTATATAGTATATCCCAGGCCGATACACAAATGAAGAATGAAGAAAAGATATATAGCAATATACAAGGCAAAAAATAACTATAAAAAAATGAATAAACAAAAAAAGGGATATATGGTAGTACCATTACTTCATATAGCTAGATATACACACACATATATATACATATACATATAGACATGAGGTCATCACAAAGTATATCTTGGATAATTATATTCTCATTTTATGACCTCATAATAATACTACTCAGATTTATTACTATCATACTCAGTGTTTCTAATCAATATGGCTAGATATGATATAATCATGAATAGTAATCCAATCATAAGAAAGAAGAGGCCATAGACATACCTTAGATCTCGATACTGGATCAATGACCAATCTATCATAAGCTAGCCATAATAGTTATCATAACAATGATAATAACAATATTAATAACATCATGAATAACTAGCTACTCTAAACAACCAAATACCGAGTCGACCCTATGCGTGCCTCCACCATCCCAGGCTTAAAAAGTTCACTCAACATACTACAACACAAGGCATACACTTCGTCCCTATCTGTGCAACTGTCACATATCGTGCTATAGACACAGGTGCATATTAGTGATAGGTGATACACATACAAAAATGAATGGAAGAAACATAATCAATATCACAATCTCATTATTATTACCATTTCCATCATAACTGTTATTATCATGACCATCATTAGCATAATCAATCTTCGGCCTTGTCGGGTATCACATAGCTTAACCCCTAATTATGAAGAATAGAAATAAGATTGTATTTTATCTAGAATCACATCAATTACTGTAATGATATTAATGAATGTACAAAGTTTTACATGCTATCACCATTATATAATCACTGGAAATAATAAGTATCATAAACATCTTCCGCCATCCTATATCGGAAGATGTGTATATAAACGTATATATTTATTCATAAACTACAACTGCACCCTTTACAAGGCTAACCTTCCCAGATATCCAACAAATATCATAATGTGGCCATCGGCCCAATAACATGTCTAAGATAATTGGAACATCATAATCATGGCCTTTGGCCTATATAAATATTCAGAATTTGTATTGATTAACTTATTTATAAGCAATAACATATCTCTAATCATCTCACATATATGAGGCATCTAATATCTAGAAGGCATAATATCAATAAATACATAATTATCTCTCATATAGGAGGCATAATATGAAAAAACATATAATCATCTATATCTCATATAAATAGGTCATACATCATAGTTTATGACGATTATTGCCTCTCTCGACCATTTGTCATATCTAAGAGGAATATCATCTCTATAGGTCCAATAATCATAAATATAAGGAGATAGCATCTCTATAGGCCCAATATCATATCTAAAAGGAATATCATCTCTAAGGACCCATTGTTATGTCTAAGAGGAAATATTATTTCTATGAGCCAAATATCAAGTCTAAAAGGGAATAGCATATCTATAGGTCAGACGTCATATCAAGAAGGAAGTAGTATCTCTATAGGCCCAAATATCATTGTCAAGGGAAAATACATCATCATTAAATAATCCATGGAGTAACCTATACTAAGGTTTACTAGTCTCAACCATGCCTAACATCCTCAACTAGATCCACAAGGCTAACACAAGTCTTGGCCTAAGAGGGTCGGACCATTCCACTTCTAAACCTCAATTTCTATATTTAGGGAAAATATGCCCCAAACTAGGATAAGGTATCTAGTTCTACTAATAGCTGTTAAGTAAGCCGCAAAAAATTTTAAGATAGGTACTCTTTCTAGAAACATAGGCAATTTTGTCAATTCTACCCAACTTATGATTTCAAGACCACAACACTAACCCAATAAGGTTAAATATGTTAATCATGATTCCAATACTAAAACTACACCCCAAAACTTGCATTATATTGTATCCATGATACAAACTAATCTAAACTTTGGATAAGGAAATAGGATTCTAAAGAGTTATAAACACACCATCTTACGAGATCAAAACTCTCATCTAATCCCCAAACATCAACAATCACGACTAAGTTATTCTAGTCATAATTAATCCTAACATCCAAATCTATGCGCATATATATATATCACACATCATCTATGCAAAAAGGTAGATAGAAGCCTACCTCAAGGTTGAACCATATAACCTCACATCATACACCATATGCTCGTTTTTTACTTTAAAATTACAAAAATACCATTGTGTTATCAAAAACATAATCTACTCATTAATACGAGTCTAACGATACCCATATTTTATTTTTGGGCATCGGGCCTAAAAATGACACCAAAATCCTAAATGGGTCCCACATATGAAAAAATAGTTTCTGAGGATAACCGTATGTTCACACAAGAACAAGGATTCATAACCCTCAGGGGTTTATAGAAATCTAGTCAATGGATAAATGGTTAATTCTTGACCAAAAATAGTTTTTAAAAGCCCTTCCCAGACCCTCAGCTAAGTAAATCGTGAACCCATACATGCCACAATTGTGGAATCACAATTTCTATAAATCCACCATGATCTCGGTGTTTTACTATACTAAATGATAACTGAAACTTGGAATTTAATTCCATGTTTCGGCGAATGCCTCAGGACATATCCAAAATCCAATTTTCACAGATGAAATATGTAACCACACTAAATTCGACATCTTGAATACATTGGCAAAGTTGGATTTTCAATCCTAGGTCGTTTCGGCTAAATATGGGTCCCACACCTAATATTTCAGATTTTCAACTTTCTGATCGATAGGTCAAAATGAGTTTGGGTGTATTGGGACCTGAACCAAGGGTCTACCTAGCCTAAAGTTGACATTTCAAATTTGTTAATATATTCAAAATTTGCATTCAAGATTGTTTCTCTAAACTTTTTGCCTGATGGTTATTTGTAACCAACAAAGACTTTTAGATAGGGAATTAGTTCTAAAAATCAAATAAACTACCCAATAATTGAACCGTCAGTCCCAGAAAGTCATAAATGATTTAGGGCAGCTATAGAGAAGCTCAATCAGCTGAAATAATCTGAAATATGAAAAATAACCAGAAGAGGCATTACACTTTGTGTCGAGGTTAAGGAGAAGTAGGTTTTGGATCCTATACTTATGTAGATTAAGAAAGATACGGGTCAACAAAAGGTTATGACATTTGAGATTGGTAGAGATGGTATCTTGAGGTACCAAGGAAGGTTTTGAATTTCTAATATTGATGGGCTGTGAAAAAGGATTTTAGATGAAGCACACGAGTCTAGGTATATAGTTCTTCTACGCTCGACAAAGATGTATCATGATAGTTGAAAATTTTGTGGATAAATGTATGGTCTGTTAGCAGCAAAAGGTTGAATAATTGAAGCCTGGTGCAATGTCTTAAGAGATAGAATTATCTGTGTAGAAGTAGGAGATAAGTGATAAGTAGTTAATCTACCATTCATTTGCACTCAATATTTATGCACATTACCATGTTTTGAATGAATAAGTGAGACATACTTGTGATTAAATGTAATAATATCCAAATTTTGTAGGCATACAGGTATGAGAAGTAAAGATGTGGATGTAAGCTGAAAAAAGAGTAAAAAGGCTAGAAGAAGTGCAGCTAGTAGACCTGGAGTAGAACACGATCTCAATTACTGCAATCACGGTCCTCAGAGAATGTTCGTGGCTATATAAGACAGGTCAAAGGATCACATTCGTGGTTGATACAATCGCGTACAAACTACTGCTATAGTAAACTAGTGGGGTTATGCCTAAGGGTATATTGTTATTTTGGCCAGCTGACCCCAAATCCCATTTAAGGCTCAAAACTCATACATTCAAGATCAATAATCATTTTATTACCCTAATTCCCATCCTTAGTTTAGGGTTTTGTAATTTCTTTGAGTTTGGAGCTTAAATTTACACTAATTTGAGGCAAGATTAAATTAGAGGAACTCTAAAGTGTAGATTTGGATTTGTCTATTAAAGATGCATTTGAGTGTAAAGTGTAGTTTGTCCTCTCTTTATTTTTCTTATGAATAAATTTGATGGGCATCTTTGTATATATGTTTTCATTATTCTTATGATGTGCTAAATGTACCTCTTTGGGTTATGCTTTATTAGGGTGCAGTTGTGTATGGGTTGTGATGTATTTGTATAGATTTTACTTTGTTTATGATGGGTTATAATATTGTTTGATTAGATTTGTTGGGATTTATGGGGAAAATCCCCAAATACCCAAGTTGGTTTGATGGATAAAAATTCCAAGCTCTTGAAAGCTCAAACCATCCTTAAAAGAGGGGTTTGGGTGAACTTTAGGAACCCTCATCATTCTTGAAAGAGAGGTGTGGGAACCAACACAATAGTAGTCAATTATTGAGCTTAGTTGGAAAAATTTCACCATCTTAGACTGAAGGGTTAATATAAGGTTGAGTATTCCTTGGGTACCATTATGGACAAAGAGTTTCCTAATTGGGTTATTATGTAGCTTTAATTGACACTCTCGTTAGGTACTCAAAAAAGAAATAATTTACATCTTTGAGGTCTTGTTGAAGAACTACCCTCAAGGACTTGAAACCTAGCCTACCACATCTTCAACTATTAGAATTTGCACCAAATCATCACGCTCCCATACATGACTTTCCACTAGGAAAGCATAATCCCAAGATATGTGCCTAATTGATTACACTCTAATTATTCCTAGTCCTTAATTAGTCCTTTAGAAGTCCCAGAATTACTTTCACATTTGAAAAGATTGAGAACCCCCAAACTTTTGTACCATAAGTTTTACCCTAGCAAGCAACTGTTATTTTAGACTTTCTCAATCGCTACTCACATTATTCCTCGTGGATTCGACCTTGACTCTTAGTTGGGTAAATATATTGACGATGAACTCCTTACACTTAAATTGATGTGTAAGTTGAGCGTTGTCAAAAATAGTGCCATTGCCGGAGAAAAATTTGGTGTATTGAGTTAGTTTGCAATTTTAGCTTAATTGTTTTGGTTCAAACTTGTAAATATTTTTGAGTTATTTTCTTTTGTTTCTTGTGTTAGGTAGATTTTTAGTTTTGTATATTTATTACTATGGAAACGTGAATGAATATGATTTTGGTGGTTGTAGACCTTATCTTGATGATCCATATCCATATTATAGTGGACCCCATTTTTGGCAAGATTATAGATATACTCACCAAAGAGATATATATGCACCATCTCGATATTATAGGGAGTATGGTTGTTCTCTATGTGGTGGTCGAGATGGAAATTGGAGTGATTGTCCAAATACCCCTACCCTCGTTATGCTAAGCCAATTTCTAGTTCTTCTTATGATTTTGATAGGTCTTACGGTCAAGAAAAGGAAGAATGAAGCATTGAGAAGAGTGGTATTAAAGAAATGCTTCAACTTATCTTGGATTGGGTAGAATCAATGGGGGATAGTATACATTTCATGCAACAATACATGGGGGCATGTAACGAGGAAATCGCAAGGATCAAAGAAGTTGATGCGGAGGCTAAACTCTTAAATACCATGGGTGTGCTCACTTTTTAAATGAGCTCAATGTTGATGAATCCTCGATGATTTCCCAACCAACCGAACCAACCAAGAGAGAAGATTCCGAAGTCAAGGAAATGGTGCTAGAGTAAAAACAAGAAACCAAGCCAATATATTATGAGGACTCTATTCCATTTCGAGGCAAGGATTCTAATGAGGATGCAACTCCGAAACTAAGGGATAGACCTCATTCAAACTATTTCTCAACATTTTAATTAGAGGATGTGATGAAAGTCCATCCACCTAAGCAAATAGAGGATCATGAGGAGAAGGAGAATCACCCCTACATTTTGGACTTTTATATTCCAAAAGAGCATATGGAAGCCCCACACTTGAATTCCAAGGAGCAAAACTTCCGATGTTCAACTAGTGGCCTATTGATGTTCCCACCATTACCCAAGGGGCTAAACCAAAAATTTGAAGTGAAATTTTGTAAAAGATTCAAGTCTTCAAAGTGGCGCGATCGAACATGCATCATTGCGCCCCTACTTTTGCCCAAAGAACCTCCAGATGGAATGACCAAAAGTTGGGAAAAAGATTCAAATCATTTAAGTGGAGACATAAATGACGATTAAAGACGCGTCATGCTGCGATGTTAAACCAAGAGCTTAATGGGAGGCAATCCATCGTTTTCATGTTTACATAATTTATTTTTGAATAAGTTGCATAAATTTTATTCTTTGTAGGTTCTTTGGACAGATTTGAAGCCAAAACCCAAAGAAACCATGCTTAAAAGTGTAGCAGCCATGCAGAAAAGAGGGAAAAATAGAGGAGAAAATGGCCTCAGTTACCGCAATCGTGGACTGAGGGCAAAAATTGCACAACCACAATTGCACCAACCATGTCACGATTGCACCACTATTCCAGCTTTCAACATGGATATCAATGCTGTTTCAAGGAGCCCTTTGACCTTTCTTATCCCATCACAGGGATACGACTGACTGACCCTTACGAGTCTTACCCTGCATATACGAGTTGTACCCACTACTCGTACTCTTTGCTTTCTCCTTGGACCTAACATAGTCCAAGGCATGACATACCCTAACCCTAGTCATTTTCAAGTCTACGACTGGTAACCATAAATCGTACCCCTGCCCAAATGGATCTAGGAGGTTTGAACGCTAACCACCATACTAATCCTGGGTACGAGTCATACCTTTGCTTATAGCTTAAGATGAACCACTTGTACTTAGATCCAACTTAATTTACCAATTCTAAGGTTAACTAAAGGAATCAAACAATTTGTATCCAACCATATGACTTGTACCATTCAAGTTGTACCCATTCTAGTGACCAAAATCCATCCCACCCACCAACACAGGTCAACATGCTACTGGACTATACTATTTTTACCCCAACATACTGCTCGTACCCATGAGTTTTACTGGGTCCAATGACCAGAATTCCAGGAAATTTTCAAAGGTCAAAAAACCCGAGTGTTTCAGTCTCCCCCACTAAGAACATTCGTTGTTGAATGACAGACAAGGTAGGTATAACCACACGCACGAGTCATTTGCATTATTAAATATATTCCCAATCTTTAACAAGTTTAAAATAAAAAAGTCGAAGATATAAATCTTTCCTTTAACAAACACAGAAGATAAGCATATGTTAAAGACACATACCTTCCACATGAATCCCAGGAGCAGAAAATAGATGTGGATACTTTGACTTCATGTCCTCCTATGCTTCCCATATAGCTTCTTCCACCTAATGGTTCTGCCATAGAACCTTAATCGAAGACATATCCTTTGTTTGCAGTCGACAAACCTACCTACCACGATCTCAATCGGGACCTCTTCTTAAAATAGAGAGTCCAATACATCCAACCCCTCCAAAGGAACAATCGAAGAAGGATCACCAACACACTTTCTCAATATGGACACATGAAATGCCGGATGAATGGAGTTTAGACTAAAAGGCAACTCCAATTAATAAGTAATATTTCCAATCCTCTATAAAATCACATAAGGACCAATATACCGAGGATTGAGCTTCCCTTTTTTATCAAACTACATTAATCCCTTCATGGGAGATACCTTGATGAATACCTTATCCTAAACCTCAACATCTAAGTCTCTATGCCTTATATCTGTATAGGACATTCGGTGACTTGGATAGCCTTAAGCCTATCCTGAATCACCTTCACTTTTTCCATAACATGATAGAACAAAAAAAGGCCGAACATATCTTATTCACCAAGCACGAACCAACTAATAAGAGATCTACACCTCCAACCATATATTGCCTCAAAATGGGCATACTAATACTAGAAAGATAGCTATTGTTGTAAGAAAATTTTAACAAAGATAGATGCTCAACCCAAATTCCTGAAGCATAACCTCTAATGTCTAAATAGTTTGTTTTGCTTTCCCATCTATCTGAGGATAAAAAGCAGTACTCAGAATCACCTTAGTACCCAATCCCTTCTGAAAAGACCACAAAAAATGAGATGAAAATCGGGTACCACGATCATAGATAATTGAAACAAGTACCCCATGTAGATTCACAATCTCATAAAGATATAACTTCACATAATTGATAACACTCAAATCACTCCCATAATTAAGCGGTGAGATGGTCATCATCAAGTAACCCAATTTGAATTGGGGTCGAATCTCGAGGAGTGAACTATAGACTTCAAACCCTATGGAAGTTCAAGTTACTACAACATTACCCAAAATGCTAATAAAAATGACATGTAAATGAAATAAGGATATTTGTTTGGAAACACTTCACAACAAACTTTAACAAGCACTTGGTGAATAAAACTTCTAATTATAATTCAAGATTTAGAGATAATCTTGTGATTATGTCTACCCAGAGGTAATGCATGTGGATTAATGTTAGTTCCTCATAAAATTTTTGCTGTTAACTAAAGGATAGGCTTGGTCAAATTTCATTGGGGTCAATCTTTCAACAAAACCACAATGATTTCACCTGTAGGATCTTTTGAGCACCTAATAAATGTACACATTTTTATAATCACCCAAAACCTCAATCAAGAATCCATATTTGTAGGATGAGGATCTTGACATGATTTACACTCCCAAAACACTTATTTCTACAATTACAAAAGGTAGTAAACTATAGGCTCAATTTTCCACCATTGCCTTGTCCCCCTATAACCCTTTTTTAAGGATGTTATGGGTTACCTAATGTTCACTTTCATCCCCTTTTTGAGGATGATAAAGGGTTTCTAGAGCTTGGGGCTTTCACCCATCAAACCTATTTTGATATTTGGGGTTTTCACCCATCAAATTCCAACCCATAGGCAGAAGAAATGGTGTAATCCATCCTCAATGACTAAAATCCATACAAATACAACAATACCCACACATAATTACACTCTAGTTTAATATAATCCCAAGACTAAAATACTTAGCTACTCAAGAAGAAAAAAAGAGAGATATACCATAAGGATTATCCAAAGAATTCATTCTTCACAAAAATCCTAAGAAATTTTGCCTCTAAATTTAATTACACTCTTGCCCATATTAGGGTTTCAAGTCTAGAATTCCAAATATATCGTATAAGGTAAGCTATCCCTAAAGAGGAAGGGTTGTTTTTGCTAAAATATGGCTTGGGTGTGTCTAAGCACTTTTACAAATTTGCCCCTGGCATATTCCCGCTGAACCATAATCACGCACGTCTCTCTGCAACCACAACTATGTGACCACGGTTGTGTATTGCGACCTCATTACTCGGACCTTCTTAAATGACTGCGACCATGGATAGAGGACTGCGGTCGCAATAACTGAGGTTGATATATTCTAGTTCTTTAGCTGCAATCTTCTTTGCTCTCTTTTTATCATTTTCAGCTCCCATCCACATCTTTTGGTCTTCTCAATGTTATGCCTTTAAAGAGTGGATATTAGTCTATCTATCCATAGATTTTGTCTCATTTATTCATTCAAAACAAGGTAATGTGCATGAATAATTGGTGCGAATAAGTGGTAAGCTCAACAATCATCAACACCCCCAACTTAAGACCTTGCTTATCCTCAAGAAACTCTACCTCTTACTATGAGATAATTTCATATGTGTGCCCTCATTCTATAACCCAATGATCATGATGACTCATACTAGATTGCTACCATAAAAGCTTTTTACACATGGGAAAATAGGATTTTAACAAACCCCCTCATTATAAAATGTAATAGTGAAGAATACAATACTTCTGAATATCTTATTGTGCGGAAGATGAAAAAACCACCCACCTCAACTAGTTCACATGCCTCCTCACAAGAAAGGAGAAATTCGCATAACTAACTACCAATCATGCAACAAGGAATATTAAGTGAAATCACTCATTCTCTCAAGAAATACTCTATGTTAACAAGTACCATGACATATGCTTTCCCCTATTTTCAATCACCACTACAATGACTACACTTCGTTGGGAATCACAAAGGGATTGTTGAGCTTGTAATGTAGGTTTGTAGGAGATTATCTTAGGAAAACAAGGCTACACCCTCCTTAAACATCTACATCATACTCTTTTTATGCAATACTTACTGGGCCACATCTTTAAATTTACTATTTTTCCTACCTTTGCTTTTTCTTGTTTTTTCCACTTTTCTAAATTTTTTTTATAAATAGAGTTTTTTTTTCTTATGGGATCTTTTCTTTATTCAAATCCTAAAAGCTTTACTTTCTCAATATTGTAGGAACCTTATTAAGACGTAATGGCTCAACTATACTACGTTCTCTTTCCACCACCCCTAACTTAGGCTTTTAACCTCAATTTGTATTCTAATGATCAAGGAGGATGGGGTTCAAGAGTGGATGAGTAAAAGGGTCATGGCTTGTAACACGTATGCCAAAGAAAAGTCTAAAGGATCGAAGAGGGTGACTAGGGGTAACTCTTATGTATTGGTAGGCTCTTTAGGATAAAGTGGACTTCCAAAATCACAAGATGGCTAATGATCATTTTACCAACCAAGCACAATCTAAATTAGCTTTGAAAGACTAAAGGCACAAGTTCTAGATAGTATAAGTAAACATAAGGCGGGCACAATTACCACACACATGGCATGCAAATATCATCATAGGGTTTCAATTGTTCTCCCCACTCGAGACAAAGATGGAGTATTCATTATTTTTTTGAATTCAACTTTCGGAGTCATAATAAGAACAAAATTTTTTTTGACAAAGTTGCTCACGTCCATGCCTTCAAATTTTTCAAAATTTTTGGATGGAGGTGGTTATTTGCTTTTTCATCCATACCACATATAATTTGCTAATCCTGGTAACCATCCAAGCTATTGTCTCACATTGAAGTTCATAGTGTGGGCGACCCATTATATGGTTACTCAGACTTTGCCAATGGATTTTAATGCAACCCCAAATTATCAATGGTACATGTACTCAGACTTTCCTTGCACTTTATGGTTAGAAACCCAATCACGAAGGCAAATCACGACTAAGGAAATTTAGACTACTATAGCAAACTAAGAACAAAATAATTAATCCATGCAAATGTGGGCACCATCAAGGTGCTCAAATATTACAACCCAAATAAAATAAAGATGAGAATTATCCAAAGAGCAGAAAAGTATGCAGAAATATAAATAATACAAGCCCAAATTAAATGAATAAGAATAAGGAGACACCCCCAACTAAAATGATAGCAGTGTCCCTACTATCTAAATAGACAAGGGTAAAAGAGACAAGGGTGCTCCCTAAAACCACATAAAGGGATGTTATCACTGTTGGACTCTGCATCACCACCATTTTCCTTAAGATCTGACCACACAGCTGGGGACTCATCATTACTGTCCACCCAAGAAGCTTCGGTGTCTCAGGTATGCCAACCCCAATTTTGTTTTGATACTTCTCCTATCAAACGGAAGGCCGCGAGATGTTGTAATCTCACTATACAACCGCCCACTGCGTCATCCAGAACCATTTTGTTTAATGGATCAAGATCCCTATAAAAAAATCTCGACGAGCATCTTTTTCAGGAATTGATGATTTGGTCATTGGGCTAACTTTCCATTAAACCTCTCCCAAGCTTCAAATAACGGCTTTCCATTTATTTGTTGGAAGTTCACAATCTTATCCCGATTTTGAAGATTTTTTTTATGGTGGGAAGTATCTATCAAGAAATTACATAGTAAGCTCATCCCATGATGTAATTTGGCTGGGTAGAAGTGAACAAAGCCATAAAACCTCCTCACCAGTTAGTAAAAATGGGAAAAGTCGAAGCTGGATGGATTCTTGTGTAATATGTGCTATGTTAAATGGCGCACAACCATCCACAAAGTTCTTCAAATGGACATTTGGATCCTTATATGCTTGACCCCCATACAACCCTTTCATTTGCAACATGTGAAGCATAACTCTAGTCACATGAAACACTTTATTCCCATTTTTTGGCGGAACATGAATTGCACTTGTTTGTCCGCCTCATTTAATTGGCCTTCATCATCAAGAGGGGTATCTCAAGAATTCAATTAATCATAACTCATGCAAAAGATAATTACATATGTCACCCTACAATGCATCGTGGCTCAATTCAGTATATCATTATATCCACCATCTATTTCATATATTCGGTGACCTTAGTTCTCACATAACTATCACAATTATGACGTAATAAGCATACCAGTGAGACTATCAATAACCAAATTCACATTATTATGACAACATGACAAAAAATACCAACAATGCAGTCACTTTGAGTAGGGACATCATGCAACATTAATTATAACCATCAAACCATCCATACCCTATCAATACCCAATGCATGGACATTGGGTAGGTACATCATGCAACATTAATTATGATAACATGAAAAATTATGACATCATGTAACATTAATTATGACAACATAACAAACAATACCAACAATGCAGTTTAGTTAACCTCAACACGTTCTTACTTCCTATATCATCTTCTAATAATATTTGTTATTCACTATCTCCTCTTCTAAACTTTGGGAAGCATTATTCATGACCACCAAGGCATTAAGACTAACCAAGTTCTCGAACACTTAATTATTTTAACACTAGTTGGATGACCTAACTTTTGGATTTCTATTTTTAATATTTCATTAAAACTTTCAGTACACTCCACCCTAAGTGATGATCAACTACACATCTCAACCTATATTTATAATCATCAGACATTCTTAACAACCTTCTACACGAAAAAATAAATTGCATATTCAAGACTATAAATATTTTAACATGTCCAACTACTTAACTGCGTGCCCAAATGACTAATGCATGATAATTCTTATGTTATAATTAATGTTAAAAGCATGTAGCTAAAGTCTTGTAGCTGTAATTTTATTAAACCTTAGCTTACTACTTCGATGAGATATACTATGGAAGGAGTAAGCTGTACTATGTGTGCTAGGCGCATTCCCATGTCAAGTTCCCTCTGGGAGTATGTCACGACCCAATTTATGAGTCACGATGGCACCTACTTCATCCCACTATTAGGTAACCCAAACCATAGCCTGGAGCAATAAGAAATGGGCTAACTTTGAAATGGCCTAAAAGTAAGAAAACAACAATTAAAGACTTATAGCATCAATAAGACAATCATAATAGACTAATAGAGAGATAACTTATCAACAATCATCCCATGACCTATTACTTTCGGTATAAGAGCTAATATAGATAGAGCAAAAGTATAGGATTAGTCAAATATAATCTCTCTAAAAAATGAAAGACTATACATAGATAATAAAAGGAAAAAAGGGCACTTTCAACTCTGAGAGCTCACCCAATCTTCGAAATCAACTTCGCATGATCGTCACATCAGCAGCATCTACTAGTACTTAGATCTGTACTAAAAAGTATAGATGTGTAGTGTGAGTATCAAATCCACAAGTACTCAGTAGGTTTCATCGATCGACTAAGCTAAATCATGATATAAATATGATAAGATACAAGATAAAATAAGATAAGGCAAGGTAAAAGAGTAAACCTATAAATAATCTCCAACACTACTATGCATAGATAAATAAATAAATTTGAAAAAGTAGCGTAAAGATCACACAATTATAACTACTAAATTGGACCACATAAGATAATAAGTGTAGAAAAGTAAATAACCCAATGTGGGTCCCTATATGCCTAGAGGGTATAATCTAAAGAAAATTAAATGACCAGTTGTCTATAACCTTACCCATTATAAGCTATAACCATCAAACCATCCATACCCTATCATATAATTCCCTCTCAATGTTGCACTTGAATCGGAACTCATATTATCATCAACATAACATCCTCAATAGTATCAACATCATAACATCATTTGTTGAACATCAAATAAGAGTCATAGTATCAATATTATCATAAATCAACGCACTTGAATTAGAACTCATATTATAAAATCATCATTAATTGCCATAATTGAAACAAAACTCATATAAATAGGCCATATCAATAACCCATACCAATAAATGATATATATAAACCACATCAATAAAAAATTCTAATAAAAAGATATTCATAAGACACATTAATAAATTATACCAATCAACCATATCCATAAGTCACAACAATAAAATAATAAACCATCAATTTATTTGTGGAATTTACACCAAATCCCAAATACCAGACTAGAAAAATCCTTAAGTATTAACTCTACTTAAAGTCAAAAAAATTGCATTACTAAGGGTGTAACATGCGTAAGTAAGTCTACAATGGCTAGCACAAGTCTTGACCTAAGGTGGGCTAGAAGGGCCCAATTTTAATCCCGAAATCTACTATTAAGCAAATTCTACCCCAAACTAGGCTAAGGTATTTAATTTATTTCTATATGTTAAATAAGCCATAATTAGCTCTAAGATTGCAATAATTCCTAAAATATGAGCAACTAAGTTAATATTAACCTAATGTGTGGGAAACTAGGTCAATTTCACCTAAATTACTATTTCGAGATAACATATGCAGTCCATATAAGACTAATCATACCAATCATGCTTCCAATACTTAAATCCCTTCCTATATCTAGCATAGTATTAAAATTATACTATGAATTTTCTCAATCTATGAAGATGGTAAACATAGCCTTTCTGTACGCCGAAAAAAGCCCAAAGAATCGACTAAACTACTGATTTCCCATTTTGATAGGTTTCTACAAGATACCATGCTATAAAAATCACAACATACTCATAAAAATTAGAACAATGATGCCCTTATTGTAGTATTGTGCTTCAAGTTCAAAATTACAGGTAAATCCCATTTACGAAATCACACTTTCAAAACAAACTTTACATTACTCTATGCTCAAGGAACATTAACCCTAAGAAATAGGTGAATTTTGAGATCTTATAGTGCTTTTTAGGGATCTTAGAAAATGATGGAGAGTTCAATCGAGAAATTGATTAAAGCTTACATAAATTTAAAGAAGAAATGGGTAAATTAATTTCACCAAGGCTTCAAAATAACCCAAAAATGATTCTCTTTTCCCACTCTTTAAGGTTCAATAATATTGGGAATTGATGAATAATACAAAAATCAGAATAAGTGGGGTTTTTAATAACCGTACCAGGTATTCGGGTACTACTTAATCAAACAGTGGGCTGCCTAAGTGGTCACCGGTTAAGTGACACTTCGCATTTGCATGGGTATGGTTTAACCTATCCCTTTACCTCTTAAGCAACCATAAATTAAGTGCTAAGGGTCCCACTGAAGTAGTGCTTCATTGGGACAACCTGACCACTTAAGTGGTGTAAGAACTGAAGTTCAATGATTAATTCAGACATTCACCATCCCCTTGGGATTTATATGAAATCCCTTGTACACAAATAAGCTATTCTATCCTGTCAAATTCAATGCTCCAAACTTAATGGCATAGTCAAAATTCCATCCGAGGTTGTTTCAATGTAAAGTGGGTCCCATATCCACTTGCAACTTTTCTTAACTTCTGGCTAATAATGTAAAATGAGTTCGTAAGCCTCAGGACCATAACCAAGGGTCCAGCTAGTCTAAAATTGACATTTTAGAGTTGTTGGAATTGTTAGAATTTGCATACGAGGTTATTCGACTAGAGTTTTCACTCAGAAGACAATTTGAACCAGTAAAGTCTTCAAAATAGGGATTTGGCTCTCAAAACCAAATGAATAACTGATAATAAATCTGCAAGTTCTAGTAATTCATAAACAACTTGGGGTAGCTATAAAAAATCTTTAAATGGCGAGACTGAGTGGAAATAAAGAAAATGACCTTGAGGTCATTACAATATCTACTATTAAAAGAATTTTCATCCATGAAGTAAAGTATTAGGATGTACCTAAACATTAAACAGGTAAGGATACAGTTTGCATCTTTCTCCCGTTTACCCAAGTAGCCTTCTATATTGGCAGTTCCTCCACTAAACCTTAACAAGTGGAATCTCTCTAGTGTGCAACCATGTAACATCACTGGCTAACATAAACACCAGCTCCTTCATGAAGGTCAGCCGCTCATCCAGCTAAGCTGATTCCTATCTAAGCACATAAGATGGGTCATGAATGTATCACTACAACATAGAAACCAAATAAACAACATCAAAATCTGGGGGTAAGGATAACTCATAAGCCACCTCAACAACTATGTAAAGAATCTCAAATGGTCCAATATACCTTGGGATAAGCTTGCATTTCTTCTTGAATATCATCACACACTTCATGAGTGATACGTAGAGGAATACTCAATCACTAACTCCAAATCTCAAGGCATAAAGTCTATGATCTTTATTAGCCTTTTGACAACTATGAGTTTCCAAAAACATATCCTAAATCACCCTGACTTTACCCAATGACGTCTGTAGCAAGTCAGTACCACAGGGTCTAATCTCAAATATCTCAAACCATCCAATCGGAGAATGATATTGCCTATAATATAAAACATAAAAAAGCACCATCAAAATACTCTAATGGTAGCTATTATTATATGAAAACTTTGCCAAAGCTAAGTGTTGCTCCCACTGACCTCCAAAATCCATAACATAAGCTTAGAGCATATCTTTGAAAAACTAAATAGTTTGCTCATACTTCCCATCGGTCTAAGGATAGAAAATTGTACTAAGATCCACCTAAGTACGCAAATTCTCCTTAAGATTTCTTCAAAAGCTAGAAGTGAACATTGAACCCCATCCTTACATAATATATATAGGAACACTATGCATACAAACTATCTCAATAACATAGATAAGTGCCAATCTCTTAGCACTGAAGAACATTTAAATAGGAATAAAATAAGTTGAATTGGTCAACCGATCCATATGAAAAAAATATCATTGGATACAAGGTAAATCGCTAACAAAGTACATAGTAATCTACTCCAATTTAAACTCGATAATAGGAAACCTTTTAATCAGACCATAAGGCCCTTGGCTCAGCTTTCACCTACTAATAACATAGGAAATGAGCTACAAAGTCTACCATATCTCTCTTTATACCACTCCATCAATAATGTTGCCTTAAATATCTATATATCTTTGTTATACTTGGGTGAATAAAATATCTGCAGTTGTGATCCTTACACAGAATCAAATAAATCAAGTCATCAACCCTCGAGATATAAATACACCTATCGAATCTTAAAATATCCTTAAAATCAATGACAACTTTCTTGGACCCATATCCTAATACCTAGTAATGGTTGATGCAAAGTCTCTTATCCTTAAGCTAACAACCTCGAATCTACTCATTATCAAAGACCCTACCTCAACATTAGTAAGAATCCTCTTAAGGTATGAAACGTTAAGTCACACCATCAACTTGGCTAAGGACTGATCCAGAGATAATGACCTAAAAGAAACTAAAATACAAGCCAAGCTCTACCCATAATCACTACCTTCAGCTCAATGTATCCGCTACCACTTTTTCCCAGCCTGGATACTACAAGAAAAAGATGTCATAATCCTTAAGGAACTCCATTCTTTTACGATGTTTAGAATTAAGCTCTCTCTAGGTCATAAAATGTTAAATACTATGATGATTTGTTAAGATCTCACAATGCATGCTATAAAAATAATTCCTCCAAATCATAAGCGTGAAAACTACCAGTGCTAACTTCAAACTGTGACTATGGTAGTTAATCTCATGCACCTTTAACTGCCTTGACGCATAAAAAATATCTAAACATTGATGCTTAAATGTACAACCCAAACCAACGCTAGAGGCATCATAATACATGCTGACACCCTTACCTCAATAAGAGCTGAAGTGAAAAATTTGTTGAGCATTTATAAGGTCCACTCACACTCCCCAGACAATCTGAAAGGAACCTCCTTCTAAGTCAATTTGGTCATTAGCGGTGCAATGGTAGCAAAACTCTCAATGCACTATCTATAGTAACTAGTCAAACCAATGAAGTAACGAAGCTCAAACAAATTTGTAGGCCTGGCCCAATCATGAATAGCCTCGATCATTGTTAGGTCTATCATAATTGTATCCTTAGACACCACATGTATAAGAAATGTCACTGACATAAGAAAAAACTCAAACTTAAAGAATTTGGCAAAAACATATGATCTTTTAAAGTTTGGAGTACAATCTTAAAATATTACATATGCTTCTCTCTACTCTGGGAATATACAAAGATGTCATCAATGAACACTATCATAAAAGAATCTAAATAAGGTTTGAACACATGGTTCATCAAATCCATAAATGTAGTTAGGGCATTAGTCAACCCAAAAGTCATCAATAAGAACTCATAATGACCGTATTGGGTTAACCTCAGCCTGAATCCTCAAATAATGGTAATTGTACCTTATATAAATATTGAGAACACCATTGCTACTAGAAACTAGTCAAACATATCATTAATGCAAGACATAGGATACCGATTCATCATCATCACTTTATTAAGCTGCTTATAGTTAATACACATATGGATGAAACCATAGTTCTTCTTTACAAGCAATATAAGATCTCCTCAAAAAGACATACTTGGTCTAATAAAACCCTTACTAAGACTATCCTAATTCTAAGAATTTATATCCTTAACTCGGCAGGATCTATAAGGTCAGGTGCCATAGAATTAGTTCTGTGCCCGACTAAAGATCAATAATAAACTCTATATCATGCTTAGGAGGAATACTAGGTAGATTGATAGGTATAACATCAGGAAACTCATAAACTATAGGAATAGAGTTAGGATATGGACTCACCAGACTAACGATATAATTAATGGCGAGATAAGACTCACAACCCCTTAAAATAAGTCTTTTAGACTAAATATTAGAAATAATCCCCATAACCTTGCGAACAACAGCACCCTGCCATAGAACTAGGGGTATGTAGGGCATGGTAAGGTAACAGTCTTGAAAAATAATCCAAGACTTCATGCTAGTGGGATAACCAGTCCATGCTTAGAATCACATCAAAATTTACCATATCTAACATAATAAAATCATCTTTATTTTAAAACTTTCAAACACTCACAACACATGATCCATAAAACCAATCCATTACTAACGAATCACCTATAGGAGTAGATGCATGAAATGACAAAGATAATGAGTCCGGAATAACTCTAACTATAGAGCATAATAAGCAAACACATAAGAATAACTGGATCCTTGATCAAATAAAGAAAAGGTCAGCTGACGACACACTAATATCATACCTATGATAACAACATTTAAATACTCAATATCAGGTCTAGCAGGTATGACATACAATTGACCACACTCGCCTCCTAGCTGGGTTACTGACGGATCTCTTATCCTGAACACTTAAGATCCTGCATAAGCACCTTGGATACCACCCCTACGGCCATGCATACCACCTTTAGTTGGTGGATGAATTGTGTTGATCAAAGGAACACTCTTAGCTGAAGGATCAATCGCTCCATGACTGAGGCACTCTTTTAAAAAAATGACCAAAACCTCTAAAACTATAATATTCCCTAAGCACTCTACCAAAACTAGAAGATATAGCTAACCAAAAATAACCACAATGACTATATTAACAAAAAGACAAATCTCTCCAAGATAAAGCACACCCTTCGCTAAGACGTTCACTAAAACTAGACTAGCCTTCATTAGTAATCTTAAGTTCTGCGTGAACGGGCATACTAGACTAACCCTAATGCTAATATGGATGATACAAAGGGTACTAACATTAATAACAACTACTTTTCAAACGTGAGCTACTATAACTTCCACTAAAACTACCCTGATAATGAAGCCAATTATCATTGTCCCCTTAGGCCTCATAATAGATCTCCTCTATAACCTAAGCATGATTAAAAATCACTGTAAAAGACATACCTACATCAACAAAACTCTATGCAGTCATGCGAAGATGAAGTTTCAATCACCAAACAAATCAACAAACTCTTTCTTACTTAGTAGTAAAAATTGAAGTAGCATGCTTAGCCAATTCATAAAATTGAGGGTCATACTCTATAACAATAAAGGAACACTACTCCAACCTCAAAAAGTGATCTCACAAATAATCCTTGAGACTGTGAGGCATATACTTCTCTAGGAAAACCTCAGAGAACTGAGTCCATGTCAATGGAGGAGATCTAGATGGACTAGAATGATGATAATCTCTCCACCTATGTTGAGCCTCCAAATCTAGTTGAAAAGTAGTGTAATTAATACCATGAGTCTCAGCTATGCCCAAATTTTAGAGCCTATCCTCACAAACAATCAAGAGCTCATATACATCCGCGCTAGGTACACTACAAACCTAGGAGGATCCAATCTCAAGAACCTAACCAACAACTTCTACTTCTCCACAGACATAATAGCCTGGGCAACCACCAATAATGCAACAATCGGTTGGGCAACTACCGATGTATGAGGGACCTCAACTATAAGACACATTTACTTTCTCGCTTTAGTTCTACTTTAATCCATAGAATGTGCATCATTAGATGGTGCAACACCAACCATTTCAAAAATTTGAACCAAAGTATCTCTTAGTACCAAAGAATAAATACACCCAGATGGAACCTGGGTTGGTCCTTAGCGTACACTGGCTGGAGAAGAAGAATCTGTTGCTTGACAGTAGGGATAGGGTCCGATAAAGGACTTCTATCCAATCTCTTAACCAAGGACACATCCCTAGGTTTTCCATGACCTCTAAGTCATCCATGAATAATAATAGGATCCCTAGGCTTGTTCTTGATACCCTCATCTTGTGTAGCAATAATATGTGTCCTAGACATCTGTAAAGAAGTGAAACCAAAGGAGTTCTTCAGAAACAAATTAAAAATCTTTGCACAAAAAAAGTGAAGAAACTCTATGTATGTCCTATATCCTCTCAAATATAAGAAATGAATATCATCATTCTGATCGGTAGAACTCTACTAAATACTTGCTCTTATAGTAATAATACTGGTTAACATAGGCTCAGATACTAAATTGTTACAACAAAATTTATGAGTCATGATCTTACCTACTTTATTTCACTAATAAATAAGCAAAATCATAGCTTAAAACAATAAGCAATGGGATAACTCTGTGGAAAATGGTCTAAAAGCTAGAAACCAACAATTGATGGCTGATGATATCAATAAGATATATAAAGAAAATATCAATAATAATCCCAAGACCTAGTACTGTCGGTATAAGAGCTACTACAGATGGAGCATAAGTACTGGAATAGTCAAATATAATTTATCTCAAAAATAAAAGACTAGACATAGATATTTGAAGAAAACGGGGCAACTTCAAATCAAAAGTTCACTTAATCACCAAATTAACTTAGGATAATTGTCATGTTAGCGACAACTACAAGTACTTGAATCTAACAAAAAGGTACAAAAGTGTCATATGCATACCAAAACTATGGGAACACATTAGGCATCACCGATCATCTAAGAAAAATCATGATATAAGTACCATAAGATAAAATTTAAAATAAGCTAAGGCAAGGTAAAAGAGCAAACCTTACTATAACCTCCAACACTACAATGCATAAATAAAAGTAGCATAAATATCACATGATTATAACTACTAAATTGGGCATTATAAGCTAATATGTGCAGAAAGTAAATAATCCAATGCGGGATCCCATAAGTTTAAAGCGTACAATTAAAGCAAAATAAATGACCAAAGGTCCATAACCTTACCAAATATTAGATATAACCATCATACAATCCATACCATAGTATATCATAGCTAACACTCAATGCCAGACTTGAATTAGAACTCATATCATCATAATTGTGACATCCTCAAAGGTATCAACATGGTAACATTATTTTCTGGACTTTAACTAGGACTCAAAGTAATAATATTATCATCAATCACCAAACATAAACCAAAAATCATAGTATCAAATTATCGTTAATTTCTTGACTTGAATTGAAACTCATATAAATAAAATTATTAATAAATCATATCCATAAGCCACATTAATAAACCTTGTCAATAATCTATTGAATTTTGTCTGAATTTAAACCAACTCCCAACTACAAAACTAGAAGAATCATTAAGAATTCCATATCCTAAAATTCTAAAAATTAATGTTAATAAGGGTATAACATGCGTAAATAAGTCTACAAAGAATAACATAAGTTTTTGCCTGAGGTGGGCCGAAAGTGTAATGACTATTCTAGTCACTTTCAATAATTACACTTAATTCCAACATTTGTGCTTCTCCATAGCTTTCCCAAGTCATTCATGTCTTGCTAGGATAGACGATTCAGATACCGAGTAGTACATTTGGTTTTTTAGAACCAATCCCCTAATTAAAAGACTTCACTGGTTTCAAATGGCCACTAAGCAAAAACTTTAATGAAATAATCTTGAATGTAAATTCTTAATGCACTAATAAATTTAGAATATCAATTTTAGGCTAGGTAGACCTTTGGTTTGGGTCCCAATTCACTCGACCTCATTTTGACCTATTGATTGGAAAGTTGAAAATTAAAAGTTAAGGTATAGGACCCACATTTAGTTGAAACAACCTCGAATTGACAATCCAACTTTTCCAATACCTCTAGAATATTAAATATAGTATGGTTACATATTTCATTTCAAATATTGGATTTCAAATGCTTCCCGAGGCATTGGAAAAACTTGGAATCAAATCCAATGTTTAGGCTATCATTTAATGCAAATTAGTAATGGAATTGTGGTATCTTCATAACAATTGTGGTGCTACAATTGGAAAATTTGTTGGTCCATGATTGCACCATCTAAGGTCCTGGGAAGGGTCTATAAAAGGCCAACTTTGGATGAGAATTGGTCATTTCTTTATTGTATTGAGACCCATAAACACTAATAAGGTGTACTTATCCCAAATTAAGTCTTGGGTGTTGATTGGGAGCTTGAATAACTTGAGAAATCATAGTTAACATTAAATCTAAGGTATGAATCCTTTAATATTAGTGTTTAATTCTTGATTGTTTGACCTAAATCCCTAATGGCTTGAGTCTTATTTTATCCCAAATTTCACTTGGTTTGCACCTATTTCATGAGGGTGATAACTCTTTTATAGTATTTGAGCAATGAGTTAGTCTTGGAATTTCATTCTCTATATATGGGACTCGCATGGGGTTTTGGTGTCATTTTGTAACCAAAAGCACAATAGTTCAATATGGATATCATTAGACTTGTATTGATGAGTAGATTATGGTTTTGTTAGTGAGATAACATTTGGGGGATTATGGATTAATGATGAGCATTTGGTGCTTGATGTGAGATTTTATAGTTAGGCTTTAAGTTAGGTTTCTATCTACTTATCTTCATAGATGATATGTGATAAATATCATGTGTGAATTTAGATGTTAGGCTTGATTATACGTAGAATGACTTAGTTGTGATTATTGATATTTTGTGATTGGCTGTGGGTCTTGGACCCATAAGATATTATGTTTATAATCATTTTGAATCCTATTGTTATCTCCATAGTTTAGATTAGAAAGTATTACTAATATGATATAGTTCTGGGTTTGGGATGTGGTTTTATAATTGGAAGCCTAATTAGTGTGTTTTAATCTTATAGGGCTAGTGTGGTGGTATTAGAATCATGATTTGGGTAGAGTTGAGTTAAATGCCCTTGTTTCTAGATGAAGTTTCTATCTTAGGCTTGAATATAACTTACTTGACATCTAAAAGCTTACTAGATACCTTAGCTTATTTTAGGGCATAGTTTGCCCAAATATAGAAATAGAGGATTAGAAGTGGGATTGTCCAGCCCACGTAGGCCAAGACTTATGTTAGCCTTGTGGACTTAGTTAAAGATTTTTTGCATACTTGAGACTATTAAACCTTAGTATATGTTTACTTTTAGCCTTGTGGACTTTGTTGCGGATTTCGTCCAAATGTGAGACTACTAAACCATGGTATAAGGTTACTTCATGACTTGGTACATTGTAATAATATTCCTCATAGATACGATTTCGGCCTATAGTGTTACTATTTCCTCTTAGCTCTAATGTTGTCCTATAGAGATGTTATTTCTTTTTAGATATGACATTGACCTATAGAGATACTATCTCCTTTTAGATATGATATTGGCGTATAGAGATGTTATTTTCTCTTAGTTAATATTGTTGGGCCTATAGAGAAAGAACTTTATCTTAGATATGTAAATTGGATGAAGGAGGTGACATTCCTCGTAAGTCATGATGTATGACCTTTTGATATAAGATATTTTAGATATGCTTACATGCTTATTTGTATTATGCCTCCTAGATGTGGGATGCCTCTTATGTGAGATATGATTATATGTTTATTTATATTATGCCTCAATGTGAGAGATGATTATATGTTTACTAATATTATGCCTCTTTGATAGGAAATGTCTCCTATATGAGAGATAATTACATGCTTCTTGATATTATTCCTCCTATATGTGAGATGATTATAGATGTGCTATGGATTACAAATATGATTGTCGATATGAGTTTCTAATAAGTATATTCGCCTAAGGTCATGATTATGATGTTGTGATTATCTCAAACATATTTTTAGGCCAAGGGCCTTGTTAAGATATTGATTGGATATCCAAGAAGTGTTTATCATTATAAAGGATTTGATTACAGTTTCTGAATATTCATATATATATAAATATATGTTTGTAAACACATCTCTCTGGTATGGGATGGAGGAAGATACGGTATAATGCTTATTGTTCCACTGATTGAATAGTGGTGATGGCATGTATAGATTTGGTACATTCATGATTATTCTATTAGAAATTGAAGTTGTGATAGTGGATATATGATCATATATATGTTTTTCCTAATTAAGGGTTAAGCTATGTGGTAGCAAGTTCTCTATTAGATAACAATATGACTTGATGGCTTAGTTATGATATTGATTTGTTGTTAAATGAGAAGTTGTGCATTAATTAGTCTAGATAATAAGAGATATTAGAGATAAGAGATGACTAGTTAATAATTATAAATATTGATAAATTAAGATTAGTTGGTAAAAATGGTTAGCTAGTGAATAGTGTTATTGAATAAAAGATGGTTAGATGATAAATGGTAATGTGTTGTCTAACAATGAGTAATGTCTATCAGATTATTAGTTGATAATGATGATTAGTGGATAAATTTTAATTATGGTCTAGAGATAAATGTTGACTAGATGTTAAGTATTGGATACTTCATTAATAATGGTAAGTTGCTTTCCCACGAATAAGAATTATATGAAGTATAATATTTAGACTAATAATTAAAGGTCATATGATGTCTAGTAAACTAGTTTTTTAATGATCATAAGAGTTGGTTAGCTAATAACAAATAGTTGAGAAGTATTGACAAGTTAGATATTGTTACGATGATATGATTATAATTATGAGTGTATTAGTAGGCTAGTAGATTTACCTTACTTTTGTTACATCTTAAGCCTGTGCACCTTTTATATGTCTATAAATATATGTGTATTGATGTTAATGATTTTATATGTCTATAAATATATGTGTATTGATGTTAATGATTATATTGATACCCAACAAGGCTGGTTGATATTGTGATGATATATTGATACTTTATAAGGCTGGAGGATATTGTGATGATATATTGGTAACCTGCAAGGCCAGAGAATATTGAGATGATATATTGATACTCAGCAAGGCCAGAGGATACTGTCATGATATATTGATACCCGATAAGGCTGAAGGATATTATGATGATATATTGATACCCAACAAGAACGAAGGATACTATGATGATATATTAATACCCAACAAGTCCAGAGGTTTATTATGTTAATGATGGTCATGACTATGATAGTTATGATGGATGTGGTTATGATGATGAGATTATGATATTGGTTGTGTATACTTTATTCATTCCTATACATGTAATGGTTATCACTAGTATACACCTATATCTATCAGTCATTAAGTCTGGGGCAGTGAGGGTACACATAGTATCGAGTAGCTATTTGGTTATCAGGATTAGCCAGTTATTCACGCTATTATTGATATTATTATTATCATTGTTATGATCATTATTATGAATATCTTATGACAGATAGGACATTGATCCGTTATTGAGATTTGAGGTATATGTACAACCTCTTCTATCTTATGATGGCATTATTATGCACCATTATTTCATGTCTTATCATGTGGATTCGAAACCCTATGTATGATAGTATTGAATCCTGGTAGTATTTAATAAGGTCTTAGAATATGGATATGATGATCTTGTATATGAATGATATAACCTCGTATGTGTATTTATATATATATATATATATATATAAATAAATATATCTAGCTATATAAAGCTATAGTTCCACCGTGTATCCCTTTCTTTATTTGTTCATATTATAAAGTCGTTCTTTACCTAGTATATTTCTATATATATCTTTCCTTTGTCCTTTATTCATGTATTGGCCTTAGATATACAGTATAGAATTGGCATCTATGGATTATGGCTGGAATAGGATAGTTTACCCAAAAATCACCTCAGTCTTATTATGTTAGACTCTTGGACTTAAACGTGGTAGTTTTACCTTATTATTCTCATTGACTTGTTATATGATTTCTAGACTCTTGGTTATTGTTTCCATTTTGTTTATATTTTATATATATCTTTCTTATCTTTTTATCTTGGTTGGCAGTTGCCTATTGAGTACCATTTGTTTGGTACTCATACTACACTTCTGCAACCTGTATACCATTTCCTTTACTGGTACTCTATTGATGTATGCATCATGTAAAGCAGCCATCCTTTAGAGACTTAGAGTGAGCTCCATACATTTAGAGTATTACTTATCTCTCTCTTTGGTATTAAGCTAATCTCTATATAGTGTTCAGAGACAAGTTATATTTGTATAGTTTTGTTGTAGTTTCACTTTTGTATTCTTGTGATAATAGAAGCTCTTGTATTGATAACACCAAGTTTTGGGATTCTATTATGTATTTATCTTTATTGTATTTATTCTGTATTCTTTTCCTTATATCATTGAGCAGTCCGTTACTAGCCGTTTTGTACTACAGGTTGGGTTTTCTACTAGTGGGTTATAGTAGGCACTATCATGACCTGAGAAATTAGATCATAACAAATTAGTATCAGAGCCTAGGTTTTATTGGTGTATTATTACAAGAGCTAAGTGTTAGTATAGTCCTCTGGATTGGTGTGGAGATGACTAAAACCTACATTTAGGAGGCTATAATGATATTTTAGGAAATTCACTTCCTGACTCCTTATCGTTTGTCTGCATTCCTAAGAACCTCGAACATATTCTTTGACTATATTTTATACCTGAAGAACGATATGACTTTGTCAAAAAAATGCAGATATGACTTCCTGATGTATTTCTAGAGTTTTAACGTAGTATTGTTCTAGAGAGTCAGAGATAGATATCAAAGATCTTCTATGGCAGCTTAAAAAATTTAGGCCAGCTTAGGCTCTAGCAAAGTTGTGGCTACTTCAGCCTTTGAGGTTGGGGAATTCGAGTCATGTTTAGATCTCTCTTAGCCATGGATGACGTTTGATTCATTGAGCGGTCCTTAGTCAAGAGTTGAGTCTAACAGTGTTCATCAGGGTTCTTCACCAGTTTTGAGTATAAGATAGGATTTCTCATGTGGTCCAGACATTTTCTTATGCAATATCCTTTTGAACTAGACATTGATGTATGGATGTGTTATAGGGTTAGTATTGCCCCTCCATTTGATATTGGAGCACTTGATGGCAGCTAAATCTTTCTTCCCTCAGGTTGTTGATTATGAGAGGACCATAAAGAGCATATATGGAGTCTTATGAAAATGGTGGCAAGAGGCATGCCATCAATATAGTGCTATTGGTATTTTATTTGGGAGTAATGATCATAGTAAGCAGAGTCCCCATATGGATTGTAGAGTTTTGGTATGGTCCTTCGGGCGATGACGACCATTCTGGATTATGAGAGACAGCATCTCAAAAAATTCTAGGATCTTGATTTGATTGCATCATAATGAGACACTAGTTCAGTGGATTCCCTAAGTATGAGATAGATAATCAACTAGAGTTAGCACTTATTCTCTGCTAGACTAGAGTTCTTGAGATAGGCTATGATTTCAGAAGTATAGACATAAATTTTTAGATTTCTCTCAGCGTTAGTCAGCCAACTATTTTGGCCTAGTTTGTGTTCTCTCTATATTGATGCTTAAGAAGTTTCTATGACTATAGAGAGACTGACTACAAGTCTAGAGTGTCTCCGATATGGGATTTCTAGTTATTCAACTCATTCAGATCAACCTTATGATGTTGTGGTATCTTCAATTAGTGATAGTGTGTGGCACCTCAATTAATAATTTAGTCTATCATTTCGAGTAAGACCAATTCAAATTTTCTTTTTCCAATGTCCCTCAGGCATGTGAGTGCGGATGACGCTTGAATTAATATGCTTTTATTTCCTACATTTATATTTTATTATGTGTATTGGTGTTTCATACCAACTGATGATCATATGCCTTGATGAGTTGATATTGGTTATTTTCTACCTTGTTATTGGATTTATGATTATGTTACTAATCTGTGGTTTGCTTCTCTTTTTAGTAGATGGAGTAGATCTGTATTAATATTTTCCCATATGGGTGTATTTCTAGGTTTGAGTCCCATTTATCTTGGCATATTAGCTCTATTCTGGCCCTTGAGTGGTTCATGATATTGATGTTTATTTTTGTACCGCTTATTTAGTATATTATTGTTGTTTCTATTGCTACCATTGAATGAGGTTATCGATATTACTTGATATTATCACTTGATGTTGTTACTTGATGTAATTGAGTCTTCCTACGTTGCTATATAAACTAGTGTAATCAAGTTAAACTTTCAGTTCTTGTGATATTATTTGGTGGCTTGAGTAGATATAGGCCAATGTGACAATTTCTTTCCCCTAGTGCAGCGAGGTATACTGTGTTCTCTCTTGGTTAGTTGTATTAGATGGATTTAGGGATGTATTGTGATATTAAAGGCAGGTTGAACTTTTGTGGCTCTATTATGACCCTAGAGTTTGCAATATAGTTATACTTCCTATTATTGAGTTGGAAATTTTGACACTTACTTCCTACGTTGCGGAAGTTTTCACTTTGGGTATCCCATCCTATATAGACAACTATGAGATTGACCAGTTTAAGGTCCATTCTTCATTAGTGGCTATTTCTTCGTCCGATAGCGATTTTGATATCAACTTTAAGATGTCATGGATTCACCTCATAGGTTTGTTGGGTTTGTTCCCTTAGGATGGTTTTTCTTTTTAATAAACTTAGGGATTGGATGCTCCCTTCCTCTGATATGGTGTTACCTTAAATTGTGTTAGAGAGTTAGAGACATGTGGACTTCCTTATAATTTCTTCTTGAGTTGGCAAGTTAGAAACTCTTTAGCTTGAGTTGTTGGTTCTCTGATTGTGGTCTCGACTTTGACCTTGGTTTAGAGATTGGTATATTTTATCTTTGATAATGTGATTCTGGGTGGATTTGGGAAACCTTCCATTTCTGTGTTTGTATTCCCTAATGAGGGTTGATGGAGTGTTTCTCCATAATAATGTATACTTGTGGCTATTCTTTGTTGAGATGAAGAGTTAGGTTGATTAGTCATTAGCTAAGTTGCATTTCTTCGAGTTGCTATAGTTTTGGAAATACTAGTGTGATTTTTAGCCTTGGGACATTTTGAGTATGTTTCGATAATTCATGCCCTCTAATAGTTATAAAGTGAGTTATTTGCATTTTTGACAAGTGATTCATCCTTTTGAAGGATTATTTTTGGGTGGTTATATTTGGTACCCTCTAGCATATATAAAGTTGGTCAATTGTGTTATTAGTCAGTGGTTATCCTTGTGGTCATTTTTCTCTTTAGATATGTCTCGACTGTGGATTGGTGTGATATATCTCAAATATGCCAGATTTGGTTACTAGAGTCGAGTTGGAATAGTTGTCATTGATATAGTCCTATTAGCTCAGTTTTTCGATTGATGCCTTGGAATAGCAATTTGGAAGTATGGTAGATTGGGAGCATTAATACCTACCCATTTTTAGTTTTAGTTTAGATATTTGCAATAGTGTAATTCAACCTTGGTATTGAGATCTCAACTTGGTATTTTTTGGCTTACGTGCACCTTTTGTTTTAAACTAGCCTCTGTTCAGATTTCATTTATAAGCTAGTTGAGCCTACTCTGTGATTGCCTATTCGGTCCTCTCTACGTCGGTTGGATTATAGTTATTAATTGTTCAAATGATAGCCCACAAATCATATTGGTTATGTCAGTTTTTACCTCGAGTTTTAGTTTTCTTTGGGAATTTTTGATGATTTACTCAGTGGGAGTAATATACTCAATTTGGATTCAGAATGGCTTTGATCTCGATAAATGAGACATCCTAGATTGGAATATTCAATGATGAGTTGTTATACCTTGGATTCCCAAATCTTAGTTTGATTTTCATCCGGACCGGTTACAGCATTGGAATGGATTGCATTCCTTGATAATCTTTGGTTGTGTTCCCATAAAACGCCTTATGAGCTCATTCTCTTATTTGTTGTATGGACTTTCAATGGGTCAACTTCAGTTGTTTGAGTTCTCCATGATGAGACTGCATGAGAGAGACTCAAGTTATTTTCCTCCTTTCTTGGAATAGATAGCATGTACAAAATCGTAAAGAAAGGGTATATTTTTATTTTGATTTAGTGGTGTGACACATGACTTGGGTTGTCTTTGGCTTGGATGAGTGTTTGTTGTTTTATGTGGATATAAAGATGGTATCAGCGTGATGTGGTTCATATGTGTGTGCATCAGTCTTCTTGATTTATTTTTAGGCAGGTTAGAGGTTAAGTTGAGTATTAGCTGTTTGGAAGAAGAAAGATAGTGCTGGTGAAAAAAGCGATACCTAAGGTGAAATCCCTTAGAAGCATTTTCTCTTCATTGAGGTTACCTAGGAAGTCATGTTTAGATTATTCGGGCCCAATACATCATCCTTTCAAGCTTTTGAGATTCTTTCTATCCATTGACTTTTGGAGATTAAAGACCTTTTAGTAGTGCATAATGTAATGAACTTTCAGGTCATTTTTCGTAATTACACTTATTTCCACCATTTGAGCTTCTCCATAGCTATCCCAAGTCATTTATGACTTGATGGGACCGACAGTATGGTTACCGGGTAGTTCGTTTATTTTTTAGAACCAATTCCCAATTAACTCTTCATTGATTCCAAATGGCCATCGAGCAACAACATCAGTGAAACAATCTTGAATACAAATTTCAACTACGCTAGTAAATTTGGAATATTGATTTTAAGGTAGGTATACCTCTGGTTTGGGTCCTAATACAACCAAGCTCATTTTGTCCTGTCTATCGAAAAGTTGAAAATTCAAAGTTTAGGTGTGGGATCCATATTTTGTAAAAAAGAACTCGGATTGAAAATCTAACTTCGCCAACGCATTCAAAATGTCGAATATAGTGTGGTTACATATTTTATTAGTGAAAATTGGATTGAGAATGCATCCCTAAGCATTGGACGAAGAAATTGGATTGAGAATGCATCCTGAGGCATTGGACGAAGCTTGGAATAAAATTCCAATTTTCGGTTGTTATATAATGCAAAAGAGTACCGCGATTGCTATGGCTTTGTATCTATCGCAATGCCATGATTGTGGAACAGGTGGGTCCGTGATCGCCCCATCTGAGGGCTTGAGAAGGATCTATAAAAAGAGAACATGTGAATAGAATCTGCCATTTCTCCATTGTATTGAGATCCATAAACCATATTATGGTGTGCTAATACTAAGTTGAGTCTTGGGTATTGATTGGGATCTTGAATAACTTAAGTAATCATGGTTAAAGTCGAATCTAAGGTATGAGTGCCTTAATTTTAGTGTTGAATTCTTGATTTCTTGACCCAAACCCCTAATGGCTTGAGGCTTGACTTTAGCCCAAATTTGGCTTTGTTTTCACCCATTTTATAAGGGTTATAACTCCCTAATAGTATTTGATCAATGGGTTGGTCTCTAAAATGTATTATGTATGTGGGAACCACTTGGAGTTTTGGTGACATTTTTTAGCACGATGCACCATACTACAATATAGGAATTATTAGACTCGTATTGATGAGCAGATTGTTCTTTTGTTAGTACAATGGCATTTTTGGGATTGTGGAGTAAAGTCGAGCATGTGGTACTTTATGTGAGTTTTTTTGGTTTGGCTTTAAGGTATTCTTCTATCTACTTATCTTCAAGGATGATATGTGATATATATTGCGTGTGAATTTGTATGCTAGGCTTGATTATGAGTAGAATGACTTAGCCTGGATTGTTGATATTTGGGGATTAGATGAGGGTTTTGGACCCATGAGATAGTATGTTTATAATCCTTAGGAATCTATTGCTTTCTCCCCATTTTAGATTAGCTTGTATCACGGAGGCAATATAATTCTAGGATTGGGATATGATTTTAGCATTGGAAGCATGATTAATATATTTTAATCTTATTGGGCTTGTGTGATGGTATTAGAATGGTGATTTGGGTAGATTTGACTTAAATGCTCATGTTTCTAGATGAGGTTCCTATCTTAGGCTTGAATATGGCTTACTTGACATATAGAAGTTGATTATATACCATATGCTAGTTTGGGGCATAGTTTTCCTATATAGGGAAATTGGGGACTAGAAGTAGGATTGTCCGGCCCACTTAGGCCAAGATTTATGTTAGCCTTGTGGACTTAGTTGTGGATGTTGTGCATACCTCAGACCAATGAACTTAGTATAAGGTTACTTCATGACTTGGTGAATTGTGATGGTATTCCTCTTAGATATGAAGTTAGCTTATAGAGATGCTATTTCCTCTAAGATACGATGTTAACCTATAGAAATGCTATTTCATTTTAGATACAATCTTGGCCTATAGAGATGCTATTTCCTATTAGATACAATGTTGTCCTAGAGAGATGGTATTTGCTCTTAGTTATGATTGTTAGGCCTATAGATATGCTACTTCCTTGTAGACATGACAATTGGCTGAAGAAGATGACTTTCTTCATAAGTCATAATGTATGACCTATTGATATGAGATATTTTAGCAATGATTACATGCTTATTTATATTATGACTCCTAGTCGTTAGATGCCTCCAATGTGAAAGAGTATTATATGCTTATTGATATTATGCCTCTGAGATGTGAGATGTCTCTTATGTGAGAGATGATTACATGTTTATTAATATTATGCTTCCTAGATGTGAGGTGCCTCCTATGTGAGATATTATTACATGCTTGTTGATATTACGCCTCCTATATATGAGATTCCTCCTATATGTAAGCTGATTTGAGATATGCTACGACTTATAACTATGATTGTTGATATGGGTTTTGCATATGTATATGGGCCTAAGGCCGTGATTATGTGTCACGACCCGAATCGGGGCCCTGGCCGTGACGAGTATCCCGAACCATGAAGGCCTTTAACTTCTCAAAATAGGAACAGTAGTCAGCTTGTCCTTTAACTTCTTAAAACTATTTTCACATAAGTCAGACCAAACAAACTTCATCTTTTTCTAAGTCAGTTTAGTAAGCCGAGCAGCTATGGAAGAAAAACTCTCTACAAACCTTCTGTAATACCCCGCCAAACCCAAGAAGCTTCGAATATCGATGGAGTCATGGGTCTGGGCCATTTTCTCACAGCTTCAACTTTCTGGAGATCCACTCTTATCCCGCCACTGGACACAATATGCCCTAAGAAGACAATAGCATCTAACCTGAATTCACACTTAGAAAATTTGGCATACAGCTGATGATCCTTTAGGGTCTGAAGAATAATTCAGAGATGATTGGCATGGTCCTCTTCACTTTTGGAATAGATCAGAATATCATCAATGAACACTATGACAAACAAGTCTAGAAACTGATGGAATACTCTATTCATAAGATCCATGAAGGCTGCAGGGGCGTTAGTCAACCCGAAGGACATGACTAAGAACTCATAGTGACCATATTGGGTTCGAAAGGCTGTCTTGGGAATGTCTGACTCCCTAACTTTCAATTGATGATAACACGAATGAAGATCTATTTTCGAAAAACACTTTGCTCCCTGAAGTTAGTCAAAAATATCATCAATCCTAGGAAGAGGATACCTGTTTTTATTCATGACCTTGTTCAACTGATGATAGTGTATGCACATACGAAGGGAACCATCTTTCTTTCGCATGAAAAGTACAGGTGTACCCCAAGGGGACACACTGGGGCATATAAGACCCTTATCTAGGAGATCTACTAACTGTTCTTTCAACTCTTTTAGTTCTGTAGGAGCTATTCTATATGATGGAATAGAAATAGAATGAGTGTCAGGCAACACATCAATACCAAACTCAAACTCTCTATCAGGTGGTATTCCTGAGAGATCATTTGCAAAGACTTTTGGGAATTCTTTTACTACGAGAACAGATTGAAGAGGAAGACTCTCGTCATTGGAGTCCTTAACTTGAATAAGGTGGTATAAGAAACTTTTAAAAATAAGTTTGCGGGATCAAAGATAGGATATAAAATGCCCTATGGGTGCTAAAGAATGTCCTTCTCACTCTATCACTGGTTCCTTTGGGAAAGAAAAAGTGACCCTTCGAGTCCTATAATC